>NW_009692937.1:0-487 GCF_000703405.1 Apaloderma vittatum | reverse complement strand
CTGATCCTGCACGGTCCTGCTCCACTCAGGTACTCTAGAACGGCTAAAAATTTTCTGGCTGTGAATCAGGGCTTCTGCAAGGGAGGATGTGTTTGGACCAGGAGCTAAGTCAGCGCTGCAGTATACACAGACCTTGCAGGCAGGGGCTGGAGTCTCAGAGTTTTGGACTCTGGACATCTCACCAAGTCATGGACTGCCCATAGCAGACCTACACTTAAACCTACAGCAATTGTCTCCTCACTGGAAGTGAGCTTGCCTCCCTTAGCAAACTTTACTGGCTCTCTGGACGTAGTCTGCTGTCACAAGGCGGAGTGGGCTGTGTGCCTGGCACAACAGGCGGCATTGGCCGTGCCGAGGGAAAGGGAGGAACTTGTCCAAGTGTCCCATTCTGATCGGCAAATGCTTTTGACCATGGTTTGTCTCACTGGGAAGACGTGGGTCAGCATCCAGCTGACAGCAGGGTCAGGAGCAGTGGAGGAGGCTGGGC
>NW_009692936.1:49051-59637 GCF_000703405.1 Apaloderma vittatum | reverse complement strand
CCTTGCTGATATCCAGATAGACCACATCCACTGCATGCCCACCATCCATCCACCTGGTTATGTCCTCATAAAAGGCTATCAGGTTGGTCAAACACGACTTCCCCTTGGCAAAACCATGCTGACTGCTCCTAATAACCTTATCCTTGATATGCCTAGAGACAACACCAAGGATAAGATGTGTTCCATTACCTTTCCAGGGATGGAGGTGAGGCTGATCGGTCTGTAGTTACCCGGGTCATCCTTCCTGCCCTTCTTATAGACTGGGGTGACATTCACTTTCCTCCAGTCTTCAGGCACCTCACCTGTTGTCCATGACTTACCAAAGATGATGGAGAGTGGCCTAGCAATGACTCACGCCAGCTCCCTCAGCACCCACGGGTGCATCCCATCAGGGCCCATGGATTTATGGACGTTCAAGTGTTCAAACTGATCCATAACACAGTCCTCCTTAACCAGGGCAAACTCCTCCTTTATCTTGACCTCCTCTGGGGCCTCAGGGGACTGAGACTCCTGATGACAGTCTCCAACAGTTAAGTTTTAGTTTTAGTCTCCAACAGTTGAAGTTTTTTTAACAGTTAAAATGAAGACTTCTGCATGGACCACCTCAGGTCTCAACTTGGTGGCTCGGGTGATTGGCTGTAGATATGTGGCTCTCGGGAGACCTTACAGCAGCCTTCCAGTACCTGAAGGGACCCTACAGGAAAGCTGGGGATGGTCTGTTCTCAAGGGTATGTAGTAACAGTTTGAGGGGCAATGGTTTTAAACTAGGGCAGAGTAGATTTAGATTAGACATTAGGAAGAAATTCTTTACTGTGAAAGTATTGAGACACTGGAACACGTTTCCCAGAGAACCTGTGGATCCCTCCTCCCTGGCAGTGTCCAAGGCCAGGCTGGATGGGGCTTTGAGCAACCTGATCTAGTGGGAGGTGTCCCTGCCCATGGCAGGGGGGTTGGAACTAAATGGTCTTTAAGGTCCCTTCCAACCCAAACCAGTCCATGATTCTATGATGATACTTGTATGTGCAGATGACAGAGCAGAAATTTTACACGCATATATGCATGGACATGAGTGTGTGCGTGCACACACGCCCACCTCCTGTGGCAGGAGGAACGCTTGCAGCTCTGATCAGACACAGTTCAGAATGACAAAACAGTGAGGGCTTCAACAACACCTTGGAAACACAGAGATGCCAACATCTGTTACTGGGTATATGTGTGGGGGGTGAAATTCCTCTAAGGTCTTCGAGGAAAGATCACTTTGGAGTTGCAAAGGTAAGTGCTGCTTAGAGGATACTCAGGAAACTGCCACTCTTCCAGAAACAGACAAAAGAACCAGTAGAACAAAATCTTGGATCTTGGTCTGAACATCTTTGAAGCTACAGTAGCTCAGACTCTGTAATAACAAATGATGCTTATGCATAACTCTGCTTACATCAAGTTTGTGGGGGAAGAGGCACACTGGCTGCTCTCCAGGTCTTCAAGGGCAATACCTAATCTGCATATATAGTTACACAGACATTAACACTCAGAAACAAAGCCACACAACCATTCATTTTGCTTGTATGTGTACATTTCTTCAGCTAGAAGAGGAAATAATGTCACTACCATGAGAACAAGACTGCTTTATGTTGCAATAATGTGTAGATATGAGCTACACAAGCCTGCCATTTTGAACTTTGTTATAGACTTACAGAAAATGTCAATCCCTGCAATATCTATGCACTGCTTGATCTAGCTCATAATGAATTCTGTAGCAGTGTCCTCACCCTGTGAATGGCTGCGTGTTCACCCTGCCCATAAAACACAGGAGCTTTAAGCCACATTTAAAGCATTTATCTTCATTCTGCCAGGGAGCAACTCTATTTCCCTTGCCAAATTTACACTGAAGTTAGCATTTGATTATCTGTTTGTTCAATTACACAGAATTGAAAGGTCACTTTTAAAAAAAAATCTTTTAAGAAGCAGCAGGCAAAATACTCATCCTTACACATTGTCCACTGAAGAACACGCTGCCCGCTGCAGTTCCCCTCACCAACCTTGCACTGCTCTGCACATACTGGAAATGCAAGACGTGTCACAACTCGTCTTGATCAGCTTCTGCAGTCTCTATCCTGTTCTCTTATGTGCTACAATTGTAAAGACTCCTTTATCTGAAGGACATCAGGGACCTGTCTATTTTCAAGAAAATTATGGGATAAACTCTGTTTAGGTGACACAAAATATCCACTATGCAGCAGTCTTTACATGTATGGTTGACATATTTATTGTTTTTCATTTCTGTGTAGTCTGATGTATTTGAAGAACAGACAACAGCTTTGTGTCAAATTTTATTCTGTATACATTAGTAGAGCCCACTAATTATTCATAAAGACCCCACACTTTAGAGACATTCTGGGAAGTATGATTCTTGAAGACTCAAGGGTTAAATTTAATGGTACACTTTATAGACTAGGATAGTCTGTGAGCAAATTTGACCCCTCAAAAATGGAGATAACTGGCATTCGTTAAGAAAGAAGGCTTTCTTAAAATGAGCCAGTGGCTGATGAAATGGATTTTTGAATAAAAAGACATTAGCTAAAAGCTGAATATTTATACTTGTAAATGTCTTTTACACACATTAAGTAATGAAAAAAATTGGGACAACATCTTTGATATTAAGTTGAAGAAACAGATTGCAGAGAGAGACAAGCAGCATTAGAAGCTCAGGACTCAGAGAAAAGGAGTGAAAGAGTCAGGTAAGAGTTGGTACCGGTTTTGCCTTGGGCTGACAAGTATCTATGATATCACTGACAAAAATACAGTACACTAAACATTTAGACTGCTTTATCCCATTAAATAGATCAAATCTGTGTCCTGTGTGAAAATTGTGCAGGACACTATTTTTCCTCTAATTTCCTCCAGTTAATCTTTCTCCCGCTCTGTGGTCTTGGGAACCTACTTATTTCCCATGTCACACCAGTTAAGGTCTCCTGCCTTGACCTTTTAGTTCTTAATTTTCTATAATTTGGCTTGATCTTGTGCCCAGTGTCATTTCATTGATTTCAGAGGATGCAGACCCAGCTCCAGAACTGACTATTGCATAAAAAATGCTGTATTAAGAAACATACTAATTTCCAGAGAACAGGGAAATAGTTTCTGAATAGAAAACTCTTAAATGAGCATGAAAGCCTTAAAAAAGGAATGTTTTTACATAAAATTGCTGAAAACAAATCTCATAAAGTTATCTGATCATCCCTCGGCAGCAGTCACTGGAAAAGAAGAGGAT
Organism: Apaloderma vittatum; assembly: GCF_000703405.1. Taxonomy (NCBI): domain Eukaryota; kingdom Metazoa; phylum Chordata; class Aves; order Trogoniformes; family Trogonidae; genus Apaloderma; species Apaloderma vittatum. The sequence goes on along the minus strand of NW_009692936.1, from coordinate 56,372 downwards.
CCAGGAAATGAGAAGCAGGTGGGACACCTGTGAGAATAGTGTCAGAGTAGTTCTCAGAAGCCCAGGCCTCATGGGACTTAGGCTATTTCAAACACCACAATGCTCTTAAAACAGGCTGTAATGAAAAGGAAACATCATTGAAAAGTGATGGTGTGTTTTCTGAAGTGAAATTGCCTCAGTGTAAAAGATTTTCTGTGTGCCTTGCTGGCGTCTACTAATTAATTTACCTTTTAAGCTTTATCTGTAGCATTTTATACATGTTTGCTTCCAGTTCTGTGCGATGCTCTGCTCTCCTGCAGCCTGTGCATGGGGCAAAACTTAAAAGGATTTGGCAGATGTGTGAGGAAAACAGGTAATCCAATGATGCTTTTTGGTAGGTGCAAAATAAGTGATGATGCCGCACCTCTTCCCTTTCCAAAACAGTTCCAGCCACTGTGTCATGGCAGCACCTCTCCATAACCACAAACACAAAAAAAATCAGGCTGTATCTTTAATAGTTTTCTTTCACCTCCAGCTGCCTCTACCTGCTGTCTGTATTCTTGTGCACCTTAGTCTTAAGTGTGGCCACCAGCACAAATCACAGCAACCTCTAGCACTGCTTCAGTATAAAGGCCCTGATTCTCTTTGTTTGCTAGAAATCAGCCCTTCCATCTTTTCTTTAAGGCACATTGTATCTTCCTCTTTTCCATTCTTGAGAGGGGTTGACAATAGGATATGGAGCTAGTCTGCAGTCTGAATCCAGCCAAGGATGGTGATGAGTCAAAGGCTGTTTATTCAGATGACTCCTTTGTGGTCTATGTGAAGTTACAATTGTGAATTTTCAATTGCAATCCACTTCCTTTGGAAAAAATCACTGCAATTGATAGCAATTAGCAACCTCTTAAAAACTGTTGGCAGATTGTCCTGAAACCAATCCTCAAGTTTCTTGGGCATTGCATTGCCTGAGGCTGCTGGGTCCCATGTCACCAGTTTAGTATGTTCCTCAAGCCGGAGGCAAAAGCCCTACTCCAAATATCTATCTAGTAGGAAACTGTGCTAAGTGACCTTATGGCTAAATGCCCAAGTGGTTCAGCCAGGAATTGGGCAGTTTTCCCACTTGGCCCTGAAGGAGTGAAGTTCCTGGAAATGGCCACCTAAACCTGGTGCTAAGGTAATAAGGCAGTATGTTAGAACAGTCACTAGCTAAGACATCACCAGAGGACTGCCTCCTTCGCAAATGGGTCTCAAGACACCCAAGGCCTTGTGTCAGATGAGCGTCACAACCACAAGTTTAGCTACTCCCTCAAGAAACCTGTTACCTACAGTACACAGAATGGACTTTTCTTAGAAGGACCAACTGCACAGCCTAGTATCAGAACCACTTTGACTAGACACGTGTTGGTATTAGAAGAAGGCATAAAATCATCAACAATGCAGTTTTATAGAAAATGCAGTGGGAAATACAGAAGTACCAAAACTGGATGCCGTACATGTCAGTTATTTTTTTGTGTGATGTATAAAAATCTGATTGGGTCAAAGGACCTGAATTGCTGTTAAGAGACACCTTTTGCTCTGCAGAAAATCCTCAATGTTATCCTACTAATTATCATTTATTACAAGAGTTCAGGTGCCCGAGTTCAAGCCATCAATACTTAAAAAAAGGCTTGTTGTGTGCATACACACAGCCTAGTGCAGAGCCAATGGCTTTACCATCTCCTGGATCTGTGAGACCAGCCCCAGCTGTTTGATGTCGCTACAAGTTCAGCACAACCTTTCTCAGGGTGATTTGACAATGTCTTATCACATGCTCACTTCCATGTGAGCAGTATATTATTAATCCTACAAACCCTACTGATTTTTTTAAAATTCTTTTTCCATCTGAATAACATAGCTAATGTCATTTCTTACTCATCAACTCCCAGCTGACTAAGAATCACTAGCCCAGGAAACTCTGAGCTCTGGGATCTATCAATCAGTCACCTAATAATTCAACCACAAAACAGTCTACACAAGTGCTCTGAATCTACTGTTTTTCACACCTTTTTTGAACCGCATGTGTCACAAGTATTATCAATACTACCAACAAAGCTTGCTGCCTTGCAGGCATGGTAGCCATAATGGTAGCATGAATCACAACTGTCTTCACTAGGGGCAGTAAATCGACAGCACTGAGCAATCCTATTTCATTAGTGAGAGCATCTCATCACCAGCTGCTCCTCAGAGACAGACAGCTGCAGCTGACTCCCTAAGCATTAGTTTCTCTTGCCACCCACAATGAGTCTGAGACACCAGTGACCTAGTAGTCTGATTTTGTTTATACACTGCAAATGTCTCTTCTGTCCTGTTGTCTTCTTCTATCCCTTTTTCTTCATAAGGGGAAATCGCAAACAATAAAAGAATTGGTTTATTTCAACACAGATAATAGAATTTCAAAACCCATGGCTGAAAAATCTCCATTTCACACTAGCACTGTTACAGGACCTAGATCAGGCAGTGTGATACCATTATGACAACTAATTAAAAAGACTTTTCCCAGAGGGAAAGCTCTCTACCTGGAAGGTGTGAAATGCTTTTTTCTTTCTTAATTCAAGTACCTTATTTAGGCAAAGAACTGAAACTCTGGAAATAAATCCTGTGCACTGGTAAAACAATTGCAATCCTAATTGGACCCTCCCTCCTGCACCGAGTCATGCCAAGGAGACTTTCCCCAAATTCACTTGAGATTAATAAAGCTTCTACGAAGACAAGGGGGTTTGCCAGCATTCAGTTCAGTGCAACATAAGGATCTCATAGCCAGCATTGCATTCGCTTACCAAGATATACAGATTTTGAAATAGCTGCCCCATGTGCAGCAGTCTCCACCACGTGAGGAAACAAGTGAGGTGTGCACAACCCTGTGGTAAAGACTCCTGCATGGAGTGGTGTGCTTCATCCAGCAGCCAAAAGGGATTCCAGGGCTTGTGCGCCAAATCGCTGCATATCACAGCTGGAGGGGTCCAGCTGCCTTCATAGCATTTTGTGGATTTTACCATCAAGTTTCAGCACTTCTCTTAATGGAATAGGACCTTGTGGAGATATGACGTGTCTCCAAGAGTAACTGGCCCTCTGACTGTTTCTCTGTTACTACAGCAGAGCTCACAACGAGGGGTGGGAGGAAGGAAATAACCAGCCACACCTCAGTCGTGACACCTTAAGGGCATGAGCAGGCTTCTTTTACTATAACACTAGACAATATAAAGCACAACAAGACTTTGTAAGAACTGCTAAAATATTACTAATAATCCTCCACAGCTAAACTGAGGCAACAAGAGACAGGCTTGAACAGCAGAAGTTGTTTAATTTTTATAGATAAACTATAAATATCTTAGGGAATCTAAAAGCCATTTCTGAATTAGGAAATTAAGGCAAACAAATAGTCATTATGCATCTTCTAACAAGAAACTAGCTGCTGAAAACTTTTTTTCCTGTTTTTGTTTTCTTTTTTCACTTAAAAGGAATTTGAGTTTATTTATTTCTTTCCTTTGGTTTCCTGTATCCTAAATTCGTGCCTAGAAGCTGATTATTAAGAGTGTATTTTTGGAAGCATGGCCATCCATACTTTTAAAGTAATTTAGAGCAAATGACTTTATATTGGATGGTAGTAGCAAATGGGAGCCAGTAAGGTAATGGCAGAGGGAGTGGGTTAACAGAGAGCAAATGCTCATAAGAGAAAATACAGTAAGCTAAAACTTCCCTGATTTCAGATATCAGCACTAATGATCACCTTGCACTACAGTGTCTGGCACTCAAGCTGATAAAAATAGAGTTATTAAGAAGATCCTTAAGTGTTCATGGACCAGTGAATTGCATCATCTTAATTAGACAAGAGTTGAATTCCTTAATGCTGCATCCAGCTCGCTACCTGAGTGACTGCAGCTCACTCTGGGGAAGGTTATGAAAGCCCTGTTTGGGGTGATGCAGAGCCAGGTGGGAATAAGATGGACCTGCAGCTCCACAGAAAGGAGGCTATGCCCTGGCCTGACATGCATCTGGTTGGTGCAGAGTGTAAGGAACCTTGCCTTCTGCTAGCTAAATGTCTATCAGGGCATGAACTACGAACAGGTATAACTGGTTAGCTAGGTGGGTGAGGGGTCGATATTGTCCTGGTTTTGGCTGGAATAGTTAATCTTTTCTAGTAGCTAGTGCAGTGCTGTGTTTTGGATTTAGTGTGAGAACAATGTTGGTAACACACTGATGTTTTAGTTGTTGCTATGTGGTGCTGATCCTAACTCAAGGATTTTCCAGTTTCCTGTTCTCTTCCTGTGAGCAGGTGCAGAAGCAGCTGTGAGAGAATATGGCCAGGACAACTGACCTGAACTAGCCAAAGGGATATTTCCTACCATAGAACGACATGCTCACTACACAGACTGGGGGGAGCTGGCCAGGAGGGATGGATCGCTGCTCAGCATCGGTCAGCAGGCAACGAGCAATTGCATTGTGCATCACTTTTCTCTTCGTGGGTTTTATTTCTCTCTAGTCTTTTATATTCCTTTTCATTACTGTTATTATTATTAGTATATTTTATAGTTGTTGTTATTATTATTATTTTAGTTTAGGTATTAAACTGTTCTTATCTCAGCCTATGAGGTTTACTTTTTTTTGATTCTCCCACCCCACTGGGAATGGGGACGAGTGAGCAGGCAGCTGTGTGGTGCTTAGTTGCCGTCTGGAGTTAAACCATGACACTGGTGCAAACCTGCTGTAGCTCCATGAGTGTCCCTAACACCAGACACTGATTTACACTAGAAGAGACTGTGGCTCTTTAGCTGTGCTTTACCAACACAGCTAAGGGGCTTTTTAGCAGAAAGACTCTGCCAAATCTTGCAGGGGTACTTTTCAGATGTCATTGGTCTCCTAGCTGTCCTTCCTACCCTCTTGGTTTATTAATCCCATACAAGATGAAGGAGCAACATGTGCCTGTGTTTTAACTGCTCCAAGGATAGCCCAACTTTTCAACAAAATCACCCCTGAAGGTGAACTGCTCAATGCTAACTGTTCATTGCAACAAGGCAAGTAATAGAAGAAGGGCAGGGCACACAGACGGGTGTGATAGTGTCTTCAGCCACTTCAGCAAAATTCTTCAGAGGACGTTTGCCAAGGTCCTTGCTGATATTGGATCTTTGCAGAAAGGTATGGCAGGTACAGTAGCTTACTTCCTGCAGTTAGCTCTCCTAAGGAGAAGGGAGAGGGCACAGACATGCAACAGATCTTGGAGTACCAAGATGTGGCTACAGCATGGTATTTCAAAGTTTGTAGAGCTAGTAAGTGTTTTAATGCAGTCTTTCAGTTTAGATTTTTATGATATGCACACATAAACAACAAAAGAAGTGTTGCAAAGTCAACCACACAAAGATGGAAATGCCAAAGTTAAGTGGCCTGTGAAAATTTACTGCATTTTCTCTGGGTCTTTATATACTAGATAGGCTTCAGTTTACACGACTGGTCAGTTCTTTTTCCACAGACCCCTTCACATATGCAAAGCTAAGACCAAGCAGGCCTCATTTAATGAGAGTTATTCTAAACTGTTTTATTCAAAACTAGTTTAGCTTCCTTGTTCAATGTGTGTGGCAGCAACACAAGCTAATATTTACTGCATGTTGTTTAAGGCCTCATGGGCATTTTTAATACTCTTACAGTGTCCAAGTTTATTTTCACAACTTGTCTGTGAAGTGAGGCTGGGGGCATGAGTAAGATCCTCCCATCTTTACCCAAAGTGTTAACTTCCTTCATGATTACTGGTGCTGCTCTTCAGAAGAAGGAAAGAAAATTCAGGCCTGATTTACAGTCAGTCTATTTATGTTTCTGCTAAATGCCCCTCTTGCACCAGAAAGGTATGGGGGAACATGATAGTCATCATCTGGGATGACTGAGGTTCTCACCAGAGAGATGCAGAATGAATTTGGTATCAGGTTCAAAAAGGAGGAATCCAGATTGTCAATGAGAGAGGCGTGTGTCGTGAAGTACAAAATCAGTTCTGTAAATACATTTTTTCCGTTACCTTGTGTACAGTTTCTAGCCGTATAAATCCTCATGTGCTGCCTCTTTCAGTTGCAATGCATGGCACCCCTGGCTGGCAGAGACCGAAGTCTGCAGAAGCAGCCTGGAACAGCAGCAGAGGAAAGAGGATGGAATTGTTTTATCATCCTACTTAACAACTTCCTTTGCACTATAACACAGGACATTTGATAACCCAGCAATTTGTGTGTACAGGGGCAAAACATTGTCCCTTAGATGTAGTAGCTAATACTGTAATTAATAAAAACTATAGAGCTGGGATAGAAGAGATTGTAACAGGAAAAGGGAAAGTATGTCTTAGACTATCCTTTATAGCAAATCTCTTCCAATGATGTATAACCCTAGAAAACTTTCAGCTTTCAAACTGAAATTTCTTACCACTGTTCATTTTTCAAGACTCAAATCTTGGTGAGATTATAAGATGCTTGCTTTGTTTATTTAAGATAATAAGAAAACTGAAGTAAAAGCACCTATGAGGGTTGGTTTGATGCTTTTTCTTTTTTTTTTTTTGCTTTTAAATGAGAAGTTGAGAAACATTGCGTACTATTTGGAGCAACTGTTGCTACTCAGCAGTTTACTACAGAAGGAAATATTTTGTCACAGAATAATTCTGACAGAATGTTCTGCAAGGACATATTAATAAGTTTTGCTGCAGGCCAGATAAGTTGTCAGAGGCAGGTAAGGATGAATATTCCAGCATCTCTGACTTCCCATGTTGGTTGACGTGTTTATAATAAGGTTCATTTATTGACGCAAAGACTACCTTTTTTGAATGAACCCTGACTGAAGTGTTGCTCCTATAATTGTGGAAGTTCAGCAGCTTTATTGTACCACTGTTTATCAAGTTTGCAATGCGAGATGTGAAACATCTGTAACTAGGAAGTAACAAAAGAATAAGGTTGTACATAAAAAAGTTAGTTTTCTCTTTTCTTGCTGAAGTAGGACATGAATGAATTGCATAGGACATATAGCTATATGAGAAGTTTTTAATATTACTATGTTTGCTCCAGAGTATGGAGGTCTCAGGGTCTCCGGAAACATTAAACCATATTTTTTAAAAATGGTTTCTGACAAGCCATTGCTCTCTGCAGGGAGGTTACACTGAGGCCACTTACCTGGTGGTGCTGGCATTTGCTGCTGGGTTTTCCACTAAGCAGTTTGCTAAAACGTTATGTGTGTTTTTGAATAATTATCTGACCAGTTAAGTGTTTATTTTTGTTTTCTTTCTTAAAAAAAAATAACCCTGTAGAAGAGTTTTGGAGGTTTTTATTCCCTCCTAGGGAAACAA
>NW_009692936.1:0-49033 GCF_000703405.1 Apaloderma vittatum | reverse complement strand
CTGTAGAATCATAGAATGGTTTGATTTGGAAGCGACATTAAAGACCATCTAGTTCCAACCCGCCTGCCGTGGGCAGGGACACCTCCCATTAGCCCAGGTTGCCCAAAGCCCCATCCAGCCTGGCCTTGGACACTGCCAGGGAGGGGGCAGCCACAGCTGGTCTCGGCAAGATGTTCCAGCATCTCACTACCCTCACAGTGAAGCACTTCTTGCCAAGGTCTATACTATAGAGTAGTATGTTCCAAGAAGCATATCATACCTGCTATGTGGTATCCCTTCTTAATATTCTACTCAATGTATATAAAAAGCAATTTATGTAGTCCCTATTAGGTGGTATAAGGAAAAAATGAATTCTGGGGAAATATTCAAAAATGCATAAATAGCAGAGAAGACTAAATCCTATTTTAACTTTAGGTTTCTTAGACACTGCAATGAAGAGTGAAAAAAGCTCTTTATAAACGTGTCTCATTTAATTTTTTTAAAAAAGTTATTATCTAGCAATATAGTTTATATGCTGCCAATCACCATAGTACAATGAGTTCAATAAAAAAGCAGCAAAATGTACTTTCAAAAATTCCCCATGAGATGTTAAACTAAGTAGGAAAATGTAAGGATGTGATTATGTGACATTATTTCAAACACTGGCACTTACTGACAAAGAGCCATTATAATCCCCCTCAGGAAAATTCCTCCTGTTCCCTCCTTGCTGATAAACTGGGCCCAGCCTGGATCACTGAAAGCCACCATGATATCTTTCTTCCTCTCCTCTTCCCTGAGCGCTACATGCTTGGAAGCTGCATGAAGTGAGAAGGTTGGTTCCACAGTCCATGTAGTGCTGGGCTGCTGCCACCACAGAGAAACATTTGACTGTAATCAACTGTGACTTGACTGCCTTCCCTGGTGAGCTGGGAGTTGCACTGCCTGTGTCCTAGTGATCTTTAAATAGTAGCCGAAAGCAGGCTGTCTGCTGGTGGAGTCATCCCACCGATTTGAGACATTCAGCCGAGATAGCCGAGTTAAGAGCGTGCTTGCTCCAAACCTCATCTGTAGTCAAGACACAGGCGGACACCTGGTGAAAACGAACCAGATAATTTCTGCAGTTTTCATCACTGACGTGTTTTAATTAACGCCAACCTCATTCTCCCCATGAGTCAGTAGAAAAAACAGCACAGAACAAAGCCTAGCTTCTGGGTTGAATCCAACAAACTTATTCATGCTTCCTGTACTGCCCCAAAAGAGAAAGAAGAGGGGGAAAATTAATCCATTTATCATAGCCACCTATCCAAATTTATGCAATAGTTTTCCCCTTAAGTTAATGGGGAAATTCTGATGTCCATTTAAAGTAGAAATTAAGACTGGACTGTGGAATGCTTAATGCTTTGTGTAGCCATTATTTAATGTTCATCCTCCTTATCTTCATCTCTGTCTTTACTCCACACTTGCTGGTAGCTTGGTGAGGATTTAGTGTACCTAGCTGGGTTTTAGCCTAGCTTCCTTGCCATCCAAACCTGTCTGTGCAGCTGTCTGTCAGTCCTCGCACAGGAAGCATTAAGTAAGAGGAAAACATCCTGGTATGGGGATCTGTCTGGTAATGCCGTTGAAGAGCAAAGGAAGCTGCTGGATCTGAAACAATGACTGCATTAATAAGAAAGACTTCTGGATCTCTCTCTCTTCCTGCAAGCAATTAAAGAATTGAATGAGTAGTTCTCAAAGTTGGAATTTTCTTTTGAGAGTAGGCCAACACAATACTGTAGGAACATATATGAAGGGACCTCATAAGATCATCTTATCTGTCAAGTCCTACTGCCTGCAAAAACAGTCCTCTCCTCCATAGTGGGGTGCAAGCAGTAAGAAACATCATTTCAATTGGGACCGAGCAGTGCTGCGTAATAGTAAGTATACAACAATTATCTTAGACTTGTTGAAGTTCTGCTAAGGCCTTTTATAATCTAATAAAATGTTTAGATAAACACAACTAGCAAAGTAGTATGAGATATACGTTCTTTGCTGCAAACAGAAAAGGGACACTGGGTGCACTCATTACAAAAGTCTCTGGATTGTGGACATTTTTGGCTTTTGAAAAAACAAACATACTGATTTAAAGTTTCTCAGGGCCAGATTTTTCCATACTGCTCAGCATCTGTTCTCTTTACTTATGTGCACTAATTTTGCTTAGACACTAAAAGAAGCCATTTTTTTTTCAAAGTACACCTGGTGCTGACCTCTGACAGCCTGACTCTTTTTGGGTTCCTGAGAGGGAGCTTAGCACTTACAAATATCAATATATGAGAGCAATCTGTACCCCAGCTCACCCAGGTGATGATACAGTTTTTGTGCAAGCAGATGAACTGCCCCAGATATCACTTATGGCAGGGATATACTGGAATGGGCCCTTCCTCGGGGAAGAAGGGCCTTGTGAATTTTCTGGACTGGTAAACATGTTAAGAAAATAGTGTAATCTAAATGGCATTAGTAAATACGCAAATTTGCTGAACTACAGCTTATTTTGTATAATCCGTTGGTCTCCCAAGCTGGTATATTGTATGGGTTAGCTCTGTGGTATAGCGGTATTGGAACAGCAAGAAAAGTAGGCCTTCTGTTGTGTAGACTTGGCTTCACATTTTTATTTATTCAATTCTACCCCGAAGCATACACACTAAAGAGGAATAAAAATGAAATGCCACCGATTGTTTTTAACTTGTGCACAGTAAATGTCACGCGGGAAGAGATTACTGGTTCAGGCGATATCCCACCACACAGGAGCTTATTGCTAGCACTGGTTTGAAGCCTGTGTTTGCTTTCTGTAAAATACAACAGAATGAGGCAACAGGAACAGCCTTAATCATTGTACTTCTAAAATAAAATAAGGACCAGAGTGATTAAAATTCAGCTGATAAGCACCTTGATATTTGCTAAGCAAATCCTGAGTAACATTTTGGTATAGTGTTAGATTCAGTTACATTACTGCTAAAACTTACAAGCTCGAATCAGAATTGATTTCAGCTTCATTAACTGGCTGATTTTAATGTAAATATCACAGTCATTTTTGCCTTTGAGAAGTAGATTTAAAAAAAAAGCAAATCTGGCATTTATGTGTCACTGAGCACTGGAAAAATGTCAGTGTAGCTTAGTGAGGTAGTTTGTTTTTTTCTGGTTTTTAACTCCATCAGCTGTGGAACACAGGGACTATAGCTATTCATTAAAAAAAAAAATCAAACCCTTTTACCATATTGTGATCTCTTTACTTAGGAAAAGAACAGTGCAGAGCTTTCCAGGTTTAGCTTCTGAGCATAAACAAACTCAGTTGGCTGAACCTGTTCAAGAGCATTTAGCATCCATTCCAAGAAAAACATTATACTGGCCCCAACAGAAGTAGTGTCTGAATACTATTTCATTTTATTGATTGCCACTTTTCATTTTAGCACTATCTTTTCATCATTACTTACAGTCTTCATCCAACCAATTTTTGGCTTGGTAACCAGCAGATGCAGTTGGCAGGCTGTCGGGATGACTGTGAGACAGACAGTATGATCATGTACCAAGTAAGAATAAGTGTACGCTCTGTTGCTTCAGCTGTACTTAACTATAGGCTTTTAAAACAACTCTGATATCAGTGCTTGATGGATTTTACTTTGCACTGAAATGAGATGGAGAGAGTGGGCACGAATGTGCTTTGTAGATGAAATATTCAACTAACAAAGAGACAGAGAGGAATCTGGGACATCAAGTTCTCCCAGAGATCTCCTATGTACTGCTAAAAAGTCAAACTAAATAGTGTTTTCAAAGCCTCTAAATTAGCGTTCTCCCAGTGAAGTCAGTGGCAAAATTCCCAGTGGTTGCAAAGGATGTCAGCTTAGGTCACTTCTTTAGGCCACTGGAAGTTTTATCTTTTTTTTTAATTATTATTATTTCTTTGTGTCCCTAATGTCATACTGATGTCCTCTGGACCCGAAACTTCAAATTTGTTTCCCGCTTCCCTGAGCTTGTGCCATCAGCATGGAGGCATGTAGGTGGCCTACACTTTGGTGCAGCCACAGATGTCGTCAGTTGTGAGGAAAGGGATGGTGAGCACTTCAGCTGTTGCCTCCATGTAGCCTGGCTGAGCTCTCTGGACTGAATTTCCTGACTGTAAAATACAGATAATGGCAATTCCCTGCCTACATGGATTATGTGGATTCCTCAAGCTTTCTAGGGACAAAAGCCAAAAAGTAATGTAACAGGTGATGTCTTGCTGCATATTTTATCTACTGGCATAGAACCATTACTCCATTATTCAGGAAAATGGAGGCACAGACAAGAGAAACAAATTTAAAAAACCTCCGCTATTAATAATAATGAAGAAGAATGAAATGACATATGACCTGATTTCTAAAAAAAAAAATACCCCTCCATATACACAAACAACTACATTAAATATGTTTCTTCATGTGATTAAATGAGTTTCTCTCAACTTGCCTACCTTACTGTTTGCTTAAAGCCACTTACATTTATTTCTGGTCTGCATATTCTCACCAGGAATTTGAGAAGGGACTACTCAGTGCATGTACTCTAGTAGTTCCTAGACAATCAAGTTGAAAGCTGCTTAGAGCATTAACTATCTGAAGAGAAGCCATAGCTGGAAATCAGTAGGTGGTACACAAGGGGAACCACATTGGCAAACACATGCAAAAATAAACATAATAGGATTCAGTAGAGGAACACGTCTGAAGAAAAGGGAGAGTTGTTTTTCTAAATTTGCTAATTAGAGATAGAAATATTTCCTTACACACTGTAATCAACTCAGATAACATGTAAACTAGCACATGCGTCTCTTTTTTCCTGAATTACTGTCACCGCTGTGCTGTCAGATATATATGGGTGAAGTTGCTGAAGGGCCATCATGAACAATTAGACACGGGTTTCCTGCTTCTGGCAGCTTTGGTCTAGTGCTGTCTTCTTCAGGATTTTCTGTTGCTTGAAGGGGAGCTGAAGGAAGCATGAAAATTTTGCTGCCTGGGATCAGAATCTAGCTGTTAAGCTATACTGCAGTTCTCCATATCTGTGTAGACATTCTCTAGATAAGCTAGCACCATACTAGTCAAACACTGAATCAGATAAATTCAGTCAGCATGGGGCTATCCAGTCTTCAAAGCCGATAGTAGGCTTTATCCTTCCTATTTTGCTGCAAGTGCTTCTTCTTGAGCTTTCTGCACTCAATGATTTACTTGTGTAGTGGTTTGAGCAGCACAATGAACATGAGGAACAAAGAAATTGTTGTTGTTACCTCAAAGTGTGGGAGAGTTTGTCACAAAATGCTAAATCTTCCCAGTCTTCAGGGGCAACAGAATCTCTTGGAATCTGGCCTCTTGCCTCAGGTTCCCCTCCATAAATGCAAATTTTACTTCAGCTTTCATGGCATGCAAGATCTGGAGGGAAAAAAACTTTGCTACCCTACCAGTTTGCACTGTAGATGGTACCTTACTATGAGTATGCCAAAAGCAAACCCCATTTCTTGCTGTCCTTGGAGAGCATGCCTTTTATTCACCAACAGTGGCATAATGCTTCTTCTGGAGCGCCATTTGCTGATTTTTTTTTTTAAAGCAGACATTTTTAAATGATATTATTTGGCTTGTGGTTTTCAACAAGATAAGGTGGACATATAAATGATATTTTAGTCAAAGTCACAGCTCCCAAAGTATTATTTATGTTAAGCTTTGAGACATGCTTTTTCCTGAGGGAGCCAAGCTGTTACATATTTTCTTCTTAATTTGCTTGGTATTCAGATTTCACTGCCAGCTGGAATTAGAGATTTTCATTGTTGTTATAGAGCTGAATTATTGTAGGGATAACTATTACTGAATCTTTCAGCATACACCCTGTATTTAATCCATTTAACACACACTAAAAGGATCCCAGATTGCAGTACCAAGAGCAAGTCTGTACTTGTTTTAATCTGAAAGATGAATAAAGTTTGAGATAAAAAGAATTCGATTAACAAAGGCAAGATGTGCAAAGATACAGACTTCATTTTTTGCTTTATATCACCATAATAAATCATAGAATCATAGAATGGCCTAGGCTGGAAGGGACCTTAGAGATCATCTAGTCCAACCTCCCTGTCATGGGCAGGGACGCCACCTCTCGACTAGATCAGGCAACACATGGGGACCGAGCGGGAATTGAACCCGTGGCCTTGGCGTTGTCCACGCCACGCTCAACAGACATCACCTTAGAACACAGAGTTAAATTTTAGTGTTTCCAGAGTGTAGTGCTAGTAGAGAGGATAAACCCACAAGGCCTTGAAAACTTTGCACCTGCTTATGCCCTCAGGCTGGTTTCCCTCTTGCTTCGTGCATGAGTCCCGTTTCTCTTCGTTACTCCTGTGGCTGCCCAGGACCAGTTCCAGAGCCGTGTGTGCTGACCCAGAGGAAGCGTTTGCCAAGTCGTGGACGCTAGCAAGCAATGCCAGTTCCTAAGTTTTAAAAAAAGGAAAATGCCCCTCTCCATGCCAACAACAGAGCCAAGAGCTCTGCAGTCCTGTTTGTCCTGTCAGGAGCTGCACCCCGTCTCTGGCAGGGACGTTGCCATCACCAATTATACTTAAAACTCAGCAGGCCCCACCACACACATACACAGCAGGTCTCCGCACGAGCGTCTGAGGCTACTGAACCAACTAGATATAGCTGAAGTTGGGTGAGATGAGTTCCGCTCTGACATTTCAGAGCTGAAATAAGAGGAACAGTCTTAAAGACTGGGTTTGTTCTGTTTTGTTTTGAATTACAGTATCAATTAGATTATTTTTTTAAGTTTTAGATTTTTTTAAAAAAAAGCATTTTCAGTGAAAAAAAAATTATCAGTGTATGAAATTTTAGGTCCCATTCACACATCTTTGTAGGAATTCTAGCATTGTTGCAGTGCCAGCAGAGATTTAATCCTCATTTTCCACGCTCTTTAAATTGTAGAAGCTAAGAGAATCTCACTGTAAACAAAAATCAGGTTTACAGCCTGTATCATCTCAATCTTTGTGCATGTATGCATACACACATATATGTATTAAAACAGAGAAGATCAGGACATGCCCTATTAAAATCTGCAGCATACATAATTTTTCTTTGGCAGAGTGTAAATCTGGACTATGTGAAGCAACGCTATGTGACAAGGGCCTATAAAGTCAGTCTCTAATAGTGGATAATTTTGAGTCAGTGTAAGAATTCCTTCCTTTAGTCTCCTTTCCTGCTCTCGCTTATGTCTTAGGCAAATGCTCATAATCCTGTTGTCTGACAAGTTCCTCCCAAGTATGAGATGTTTCTCTTCCAGCCTTATGACTCATCCCTGCTACACCCTACCCAAGCCAGAAGGAAATACAGGAGCTGATCTATATAGTCCATTGGCTTCAATGGAACTTGATCCAAGGGCGCAAATTACATGTTTCTATGTGACAATTAAAACATCAACTTGTTAGCGAAGTTTCTTAACTCAGTGAAACTGCCTTACCGTGAACAAGTTTTTCTTCCTGTGTAAGAAAGACACTGAAAAAAGGGGAAAGAGATTCAAACATCTTTTATTTCAAATGCTTGTGGATATGAAATATAGTGATGAGCTCCCGTGTAACACACTATCAAAGTAAAATTAGGCATTGTGATTTTTTTCCCTAGCCCACTGGCAACAAGCCATATAAATCATAAAATAGACCCAGGTATAGGAAATCAAATAATGAAACAATCACAGCTCATGGTACAATGTCCCCCTTAAGCTAATGTACTTAAATGAGCTACACTGTAGCAGTCTATTGCACCCCTACACTTTCATGTAGCTATTTCTGCATACTTTTTAGTTTACCAGTGCCAAAAGGGAAAGTGGCCATTAAGAAATGGCCATTGTCCTCTCATCGCCACTTTCTTTCTCTCACATTTTCTAAATTCTGTTAGTTCACTCTCTCATTTTTAGTACCTCATGCCTTCATCCCTTTCTTTCTTCAGACTTTTAATGTCACTTCCAACTTAGACAGATGAATACTCCACTGCTTTTAGCAACTAGACATTTTTGCAGTGAGTCTGGGATTTCTTTATACCTCAAGCTTCTTGCTCTGCACTGACTAACAGAAGGCACATCCATATTTTCAGGACTCTACAGTCATGCCACAAAAAAATATTAATTCAAGCTTGATAAAATAAGTCTACAGCCCTGGACTTTATTTTGTGCTAACAGTATATTTTCATCAAAGGTCTAGCCTCTCAATTGGGAGTTTGAATCAGTCAAGGAAATGCATGACCCACCCAACATCTTTGTACTCACTTACTTTGTGTTCAAATGAAAAAAAGAAATAAAGTTTAAAATTGTGACTACAATTTTATTGTGCATTTTTTTTTTCCCCCAACTGAATTGTGCAAATCTTCACATGGCGTGTAGGAAGTAGACAGTACCCACTTAATTTCATAATAAGACAGCAACGTAAAGCACACCAAACAGTAAGATTGTTCAGGCTTGGAAATGCTAGTAAGCTTTACTTACTGTGTTAACACTGTAAAATGAAAGATGTCCCTCTGACTCACACATTCGAGCTGTGAACATATTTCCAGAAGTATACCCATTTTCTGATTCAGTTTAGGAGAATGATGGTAGAGAAAACCCCTGAGAAGTCTCCTCCTGCCTCCCTTTGCCATGTCCAAACTATTGCTGTAAGCACAAGAAAAATGAAGCCCTGTGAGTCTATCTTGCACAACATTTAATTGAATCCAGTCACCACTGCAACAGCAGTCATGGTTAGAGCAGAAACTGCATCCTTAGCTAATCTTCCAACAGTAACAAAGTCTATAATGAGTACAAAGGCAGGCTTTGTGTTCTATGTTACAAATACACAAGAACAAATATTGCATAAAGCTGCATGTTTCTGTAAGAATTTGGTATGAAAGCAAAACCCCTACAGAAAGTCTGTTAGGAAGGAACCCTGAGGTAACACTGAAGAGCCGTATTCTTCCCTTTTCCAGAAAAGCTGTTAAGGAATACTGCCTCAAGATCAAAAATTATGCTGCATGAGTGAAGGAACGGTTACAAAAAAACCCAACAGCTGATGCAGGGAACATCCTCCTTTCCCCTTGATGCTCATGCACTCACACAGACATATGCAGGCTGCTCTCTCTTGCAGGATTCCCGACTACAAACATCAAGCAAAACTCCTCCTTGTAACCCTGTTTGCTCTTCATGCTGACAGACTGCACAGGTTCAGAAAGGTGTAATTTACCTGTCTTTGTACCATGATGAGCAAGTCTGTCCATTAAAACAATTACTCTTTTCACTCAGTGGATTTAAAACTTTTGCCATAACTTCAACGTGATTTTGGTATGATTGCATATGCAAGAAAGCAAAAACCGTCAAACTGAGCCAACTTCTGAACTCTGTGTCCCTGAAACCACTGGGAGTTTTGTTTAAGCAAGGAGTTCAGAATTTGGCCCTGATGAAAACAAGCTTTAGCAGCAACACGGGCTGGCCTCAGCACTACTAGTCAAACCAATGATTTCCCATGCAGGTTCTGTTCCACTCCAGGCCACAGTTCCAGCACCACTCAAATCTGCACTGAGGGCGAGGACACTTCATGTGCATGCAGCCACCTGCAAAACAGCAACAGAATCACTTCAGTACTTGTCAAACACTTAGAGATGTTAATCAACAATTAACAGTGTAAAAAATCAGCTTTCTTAGGTGTTCATTTACCAACCAAGGAGAATATTTGATAAAAGAGAATTACGAACCTGAAGAATATTTTTCCTGAGCTTTCTAAAAGCTGATACTCCCCCTCTTACTGGGGTGTAACATGCTCATTGCATTTGAGGGACTTCAGGAGTAAGAAAAAATTAGAAGTGACTGGGATAGGGATAGGAGATGACAGTCTATGGCCTCTTAAAGCAGTCACAGAGGTGTCTGCTCAAGGATACTCTTCCGTAGTGCAGATGTGAGCCAGAAGATGAACAAAATTCAATTTTTTTTTTGATTCAACAACTGAGAGATTTGCAAAAAGAATAAATCAGGAGATGGAGACTTCAGTGGCTGAGTTCTGATTATATAAAATTGACATTAGTAATTTGATTTGACCTTCTTAGTATCTGAAGCAGCCTTTTGATCGCAATAATGTTTCCTGTGTGTTGGGTTTCTTCCTTGCCCATACTGTGAGAACAGCTTTCATCTCTCTGCTCACAACCTTGATCAAATGTTTATTGTGTGATATATAAAACATGAACATTGTCGAAGGTCATTACAGAAATACATTTCAAATGGAAATTATGTTGCTTACCACAAAAAGGGATCTCGTATACTATTCAAAATGAAAGAAAAGCGTTCAGTATGAAGAAATGCTGAAATGTCATCTTGGTTTGACTCCAGATGGTGATAGGAGGTAGATGGAGTGTGTGTTTCCTACTGTACAGCCACCTTTCTTTATAAATGCCACTCCAGAATGATTCTCAGAAAGCAAAAACAGCAGGAGACACAAGAACTGGTTTGTTAAAATATACTTGTCTGCTTCAACCAACAGAGAGAGAAAGCTAGCTGTGATGGCAAGGTCTATCCATCAGTTCATGTCTTCCTGTGAGAGATGCAATTCGCCTGACATTTTTATCTTATTTAGATGTAAGTATACCAATGGCAAGCCTCCATGTTAAACTTACTTAAGGTTTAGATCCAATCCTTTCTTAGGATTTGTATTAAGCCATCACTGGGTAAAAGGTGCCTCAGTCCTGGTGCAGGATTCAAACCCTAATAGGCACCCTCCGTCAAATGTGTGCTCTACCTGCCAAGGTACATAAATCATGTTATCCTCTGCTACGCAGCAGCTGAGATCGGCAGTCAGAGTAGAGAGTGCCTCAAGCAACATGGCCTACAGCTTTGTGAGTACATCAGTCCTTTGAGAGACATGGATGTGTGTTTAAACTGAGACTGAGAATTGAGTGTGGGAAAGCGTTTCGCTCCTTTGGCTATTACAGAAAAGTTATTGGCATATAGAAGCATCTACGATGCCTATAGCTATACAGGCTATTAAAGTTATCGACACAGAGAAGTATAGGCTATTACAGAAAAGTTATTGGCATTATCCCTGTCTTTGTAAAAGACAGCGTCTGCAGAAGCATTTGGGGAGGGAAAGTAGAATTATTCTCTTGTGTGTAGAGAGTATTCTCCTCTTGAATGAGGACTGTTGGCAGACTTCGGTGTACAGTTGTCAGTCTCTTGACACCAGCTGTACTTAGGCAGAAATGAAACATTCCTTTCTGTTTAGAAGTTTCAGCCCAGAAGCTGGCATGTGCAGTCCCCATGACCCAAGGCAAAAGCAAACACTGCACATTTTAAGCTTCACGCCTTAATTTGAAGAATCGCAAAATCACTGAAGTGGGAAGGCACCTTTAGAAATCTTTCAGTCTAACCCTCCTCTGCTTAAAGCAGAGTCAACTAAAGTAGGGTGCTCAGGGTTACATCCAGTTGGGTTTTGAATGTATCCTAGAACAGAGACTCTTTCTGGGCAACTCATCTCAGTCTTTAACCATCTACACAGTAAAAAGCATTTTCTTACGTTTAAATGGAATTTCCTGTGTTTCAGTTTGTGTCCATTGCCTTCCGTGCTCTCAGTGGGCAGCCCTGAGAAAACTTTGGCTCTGTCTTTTTTGCTTCCCCGATAAGGTATTTATTTATCCAGTCCTTTCATAATTTTTGTAGCCCTTCACTGGACTCGCTCCAGTCCATGTCTCTCTTGCACAGGGTTGCCCAGAACTGGACCTAGTACTCCAGATGTGTCTCATCAGTGCTGAGCAGAGGGGAAGGATCACCTCCCTTGACCTGCTGGTGATGCTCTTGCTAATGCAGCCCAGGATGCTGTTGGCCTTCTTTGTTGCAAGGGCATGTTGCTGGCTCATGTCCCACTTGTAGTCCACCAGGACACTCAGATCCTCTCCATCAGGTTGACCGTCAGCCTGTACCGGTGCAGTGTCCTGTGTTGAACTTCATGAGGTTTCTCTTAGCCCATTTCCCAGCTTATTGAGGTCCCTCTGAATGGCAGCACCATCAGCCGATTCCAGTGTGGTGAAACATTTCTAGCCTACTGCCGTGGCTTTGGCATTTTGCATTAAGAGGTGCTGTTCTGAAATGGGTCAGGCTACAAGCAAGGAAAAGTCTTTTGCTGCTTATTATCCATTTTCAATAAATATTTTCTTTCAAAGATAAAATGTACAATAGCCTTTATTTCCCTCTTGATATGTTAGGGGCTTTATAAGCAACTTCCCTAAACATTAATGGCAGCTGTGTAAATGGTGTCAAATAGGGATATCCTATTTGTGACAAGAGACAATTGTCTGTAACTTAACAGTACAGATTTTGTGGGAGAGTCTAAGAGCTTTCTAGAGAAAAGAGAGAGTCTTAGGAGTCCTAGGAGAGAGTCCTAGGACTGCTTCAAGCCTAATCAGAAGTTTCACTTAATTTGGTTCTGCTCAAATTGTTAAATATGAATGATCATGATTATTATTTCTCTATTTCTAATCTGGTCCAAACTTTTGGTTTCCAGCCAATTTTTACAAGTCTGTAAATATTTCTTTTGTCTTGCCTCTCTGTTATCTCTCTTCTGCTGCCCACCTTGCTTTCTACACTTTGCCAAATCTTGTCTCGCCTTCCCACTCTTGAATTCATGCTTTCTTTCATTCTGCCTCTTGTGCTTGAAGAAGTCTCCCACTTTCCATCTGCCAACTGCCTTATTTTCTTTCATCACAACCCAGATTTCAGGATTTTGTCCTATTTCTTCCTCAGTAATATTTCTGTGGTATTGTAGGATATTTAGAGGACAACGGACATGTTTTGAACAATCCAGACGACCTGTTTTTAGACAAGTTTTAGGCCTCGCTTGACAAGAGTTTGTGAAGGACATTGTGAAGGTCACTTGCGGTGGGAAATATGCTGAAGCAAACAAAAAGAAGAAGCTGTGACCGGTGTACGTGACTGAAAACAGAAACAAACCCAAGATGCAGGTGGGGAGAAACAGGAGCGTGATCAGCAGCGAAGAGTGGATCAGCAAAAGGAAAACAGCGCGTGAACAGGAGCATGAACTGCGTGTGCTTGTTGTTAATAGCCAATCAATATAGAGCATTTAGAAAACAAGGACGTTGTGCATTGTATATTACTCGCGTTTATGTGTTAATAAAGCGGCACTTGCTTGATCATAATGATCGGCAGCAGTGTCCTGACTTCCACGTCAACATGGTATCACTGCTTGAAGTGTTCTCTCCTTGCAGTCTGCAGTGTCTTATTTGGCATTCTCAGGGTCCCATTTGAAGAAGTGATGTCACAGAAATGAGAAGCATCCTCTATACTTAATATTTGTATAATATTTAGGCAATGATTTATATGTATTTTGATTAATTAATATAAATACAAATAAATCTTGGAACATCATGAACCTATAGGGTATAGCCTATTTACTGTTCCTGTTCCACATTTTAGCCACCCCAGGGCCAGCAGATAACTATTATTCCTACTACATTGTAAGCATTAAATAGCACAACCAGTTTGTCAGGACTCGTTTTTTCCTCTGACTCGCTCTTCTACTGTGGGCATATCATTGGGTTGAGATTAATCTAATCGAAATTCAGCTATATACTATGTATGCATCTACAGCAGGACTAATTCTCCACACCCCACTTTCAGGTGTGGTTCTTCTGGCCCGTGTTAGACACATGTTCTGTTTCATTGTGCGATGAGTTTTGCACTACAAATGTCTACACTTTCCAGTGGCGACAGAAAATCTAGACAACTAGCTGGACATTCAGTCATATGAATGCTACACGCAGTGTTTCTCTGTGCCTCATTTTCCCTATCTATAAAATAGTCAGGCATTTTGTGAGGCTTAATTAGTGGCTTTAGAACTAAGTGATTTAGATTTAGTGATTTCAAGACCATTCAGATAAAGTGACAGAGAAAAGATTCAAGCTCTGTGTGCTCTCCCTCTCTTGGAATCACAGTGTCCATATGTACACATGAACATTCATACATTGTAAAATGAATTTTAAAAGACAGTTAAGTATGAGATATCTAATAAATTTACCATTTTTTTCTACTGGAATATTGCAGTTGGGGCATGGCTTGGTTGTCTTCTTGATTGTTTCTCTAGATGCCTCTTCCCATCGAGCTTGCATGGCAGCATGTTCATCAACTATGTATCCCTGCAAAGAGAGAGAGAGGTTGAAAACCCACTTGTGGCCACAATACTGAAAGGCTGTGCTGGGACACAACATCTACACTGAAGTGACAGCTATCTACCCACATGAAACAGACAGGAGCGACTGCAAGGCCAGGTAGGCTGGACTTCGTGAGATGTGCAGGGGAGCTGCCATCCTGCTGGTCCTTTCCACATCCAGCTGCCCGAGGGGCAGGCAAATCCCTGGCAAGAGGAGACATCAAGCCGCGCTGGAAACGCACAAAGACAGGTAAAGCAAAAGGCAAGGCAAAGCAGGAGTCAGATGAACTAAGCTGAGATGTAACACGTTAGATACTGTAGGTTTGATTCTGCTTTAGGGATTAAAGCCCTTCTTGCAAGAAAATAACAGCAATGCAACACTTCCTAGAGGATGGTGAGGTCCCTGGAAGGAAACTACTGTTCATGATAAAGCACACTCCTTTGTTTCAGAGGTCTAGATTTCACTCAAACATAAATCTATATCAGTTTAAGAGGTCATAAGAGGCAGAAAGAAGAAACACAACAATTTTGGAGCAGAAGTGAAAAAAACCAAACCAGTGAACAATGAAAGCAAATAGCTCCCCAGACAGAAATGACACGGATGGAAAAAGCCATCATGAAGAGTGTTTTAAAAGGGACTCTTGTGTTTGTCCTATTTATGACTGGGACAAAATTACGTAATCTACAGAAGTGTCCTACTTGGCAACATCCTACCTAAAATGATAGTACAAGGACAAAAAAGATGGCAGTGCCTTGGGTCATCTCTATCAAACAAGGTTGGCAACTACGTGAATATAACTGTAAACAATACATGTAGATTCCAGCCTTGAAGTTCTGCTCTCTCCACTTGTAATGTATTTTTTTTCAAGCATGTGGGAAAATTATGTACTTAAACTAATTATATAATTTGTAAAAATTCCCATAACTTCTGCGTTGTAGGCTGTTATGGGGGTAGACTTTTAATGTTTATTTACATGGAAATTTTTACAATATATTTGTTTCTAATAAGACAGAAAAAGAAATTGGCCCAACTTCTAAGCATGCAGCACAACTATAAATCCTACTGATTTCTGCTCAACTACTACTGATAAAACCCGTGAGCTGTTGCAGTTTCAGTGAGTAAGACCTAGTTTTTATTTCCTGGCCAAAGTCTCCCGAGTTAAACTGGAATAACAGAGAGCAACATGTGTAGAAATTTGTTTCCAGCTCATCTGGTGGCCCCATCAACATGCATCTTAAAACGAAACTTACAACAACAGGCTTTTTCAATCATGAAACCTTAAAAATGTGTTTATGGTATTATTTCTTTACTTATGCTACCTACATCAGCCTCCTCTGTTACTCTCTTCTGTTACTTCTTACTTAATATTCTACCAGTTGCTAATATTTTTTGATGCAGAGGTGACTAAAGTGAACAAAGTCATCTCAGCTGTATCCTAGAAATGTCTTTTAATTTTGGATCTCTGCTTCTGGGGAGGCAATTTGGCCCTGCACCCTGCTGCATTAGTCAACAATTTGGCCACTGGAAAAGCTGTATACAATGACACATTAGTAAGGTCTGAGAAATAGAAAAAACTGCTCAGGCTAGTAGCAAAGAACATGCTCTAGTATTGGTCTTGCAACACTTTGATCTTTAAGGCAGGATGACTTTAGCAAGCAATCTGCGCTAACTCAGAGAGGCCTGAATGCAAGATGAGAAGAGTGGGGAATGCCTGACCCGCTCCTCAGTTTTCCCAGTGACGGAGAAAGGATGATATTAATTTCATCTCATTGCAAGGGGAATTAATTACTTAACATCCATACGGATGATTCAAAATGAAAAATCACTATAGCAATGACAAAACATTGCTACTCTTTTCAGAATAATAGCTATATGAGAGGACCAGAAGTATTTTTAATTTTTGTAATCAATTCAAAAGAGCTTCACAGTGGCTCTGTTTTTCCAAAATAGCCCAAATCCAAACTCTGTGATTCAGAACTTGGAAGCATACTTTTCCCCCATCCTTATGTCTTTGCTGTGTCTGACTAACAAGCAACACTGAGGCAAAATTTCACATGCCCATTTGCTAATTTGTTCTGTACAAATACATTTGATCATAGTTCTGAAACAAATACAAACTTGGGAGATCTTAGGAATAACTAAAACAAACAACTTCATATATGCAATTCACCAAGAAAGAACAAATTGCTGAAAACAGCAGCATGAATTATTATATTAATAATTTCCATTGCAAAAAATCCAGCATGAAATAGATGCAGCAGCATGATATTATCAGCCCATCAGAGCCAAAGCATCACTCCTATGCCCAGTCTTGCTGAATACTAAGTTAAAACTTAGTATTAAGCAAATGCAGAGAAATGGTACAGTGATGGAGTCCCTCTGACTCAGTACAGAAATCATACCAGACTGATCTATGAACCTCCAGTGTTCATGTGCTTTATTTAGTGCTTGGCATACAGTGACCACCAGCACACATATATTTCGGTGTACGGCAGTTCTCCATTACCAGCATCTGCTTAGATCACATTCTTTCATCGTCAGCTAGCAAACCTAATGTCCTTGACAATGGCTGGGGTAATAGAGCAGCTCTATCAAGCAGAGGTGGCTCTCACTTGATGTGGCTTGCCTGGGCTTGGATAGGAAGTTCAGAGATGCTCTGGGTGTGCATCACGTGTCAGTTCTCCCAGGACAGGAGACCCTGATCACTTGTTCTGCTGGTCCCACACCATATGCTCCAGTTCCCCAATTAGTAGAAAATATTTGTCCCAGCACTAGTGAAAGTTTACTAGCTTACATCCATGCCACTTTATGAATAACTTTTTTGATTCTCACTTGCGCTGCACATTATGACCTGGAATGAATACCCATAAATAACAGGAAGCTACAGTAAGAGCTGTCGCAAGCATTTTTCAGCATCTCCTTTGCAATACTCTCTTAGTGAGACAGCGGGAAAAGTCTGTCTTCTTTCTCTGAGTCTCCCTCAAGAACACAGATTTACTTATTCTGTTTCTGTGTTGTGTCCTGTGGAAAAACTTACAGGGCAAAGAGACCACAGAGACTGCTGAGCACCATACAGCAATACAAGATGTACGTGGAAAGATTTTTATGCAGTTAATCAATATCAGGCAGTACTGGAAAAAGTACTACTCAGGCAGAAAGCATCTTGAAACAGAAATAAAACTATTCTTCAAGCAGCATCTCGTTCAGGTGAAAGGGGACTCACTGACTTGTCAGCACAACTATATAAACAAAGTATGCGTTCACAGTCAGCAACTAAGCAGTACCATTCAGATTAAAAATATCTATGGCAAAAATTTTTGTTCAGAATAGTGGAAGCATTAGATATATAATGTTAAATTCTGACATCCACCACATTATGTACTGTCTTATGTAGGCACACTTCTTCTGTCATGATGCTTATTTTGCCTAGCATACACAACATCTGAAAACAGAAGACCCTTGTTTCAGAACAGAATATGAAGCCGTTAGCTTCACACTGTGCTTAGCTTTAGTGAATGTAATTTCTGCAGTCCTGCTTGTTTGCTTTTGGTGCTTAATTCCTATCTGATAGGATAACTTTAAAAAATGCATCTTAGTGCAGCTTCCTTTAAACCAGATATACCTTTCCTTTTGATCACAAATGCTTGGGTTTAAGTTGATTTTCCTTGGAAAAAATAAGATTTTTAAAAAAAAAATTAAATAGAAGTATGTAAAATTATAACTTTATGTGAAATATAGCTTTTTGAAAAGGTTTAAACCCTTCAGAACTGTATTACTCATTTTCTAGCACGAATGTGAGAACAACTATAGATATCTGAAAGCATTTGAAAGGAAGACAAAGAATAATTCATTGTACATAAAGCAATGTTCAATCCAGCATAACATTTAGATTAAGACAGCCCACTAATTATTTTGGGCTAGAGCTCTAAGCAAAAGCAGCCTCATCTGTTGAAGCCTGATCCACAAGGGATAGTGGCAGTCAAGTTTCTTTTGTTTTCTCCACTTCTACTGGGCTGTTTTATGAACGTATTCATGTGAATTAATTTCCTGTTGTATTTAGTGGTGTCTTTTTTACTTCAGTTGTGCGGGAAGAAGTAGCAGATGTCTAGGGCACTAGATAGGTTAGAGGGGCTTCGGAAGAAAAAAATGCATTATTTGAGTCATTAAAGAGTCAAAATCTCACAAGAAGAGGTGTGCATAGCTATGGGACTAGTGTTTCAGTCTAGAGGAAGATTTGGGCTCATCAAAACAATAAAATATGGGTATAGATAAAGAACAAGAAAGTTATCCATCAATAGGAATATTTCATGCAAAGGAGAAATAGAAGTGTCAGTACAACAGTGATCCAGTTAAACTCTCACACGAAACAGATTTTTTTGTGAGCCAATTTGTCGGTGTGACTAGGGAATTCTGCTGTAGAAAAAGAGCTGCTTTGTGATGCCAGCAACTAGCTAAAATCAAAGGGATATACACAGGGTATTGTGTCTTATACAAGATGAGACTTTCACAAAATAAAATCAGAGCACTCTGGTTTGGTGACACTGCTCATCAAGGTTCTCACTCTACATGTTGGGGCCAATGGTATCATCATGAATTAAATTCAGGTAGCTGGTGAATATTGAATTTACACCGCTCTAAAGCATAAAATCTAATTTAATACAGGTCATTCTTATATAACTGTTTTCCACAAGTGGAATAAAGAACATGCCTTCTCCTGTAAGTGGCAACACAGCTGCAAATGACTGTCAGCTTAACCTCATAAACAAAAGCAGCCTGTCACATCTTTTTACTTTATTGCCGCCCAAAGTAGGAAAGCTAAAATTCTCTCACTATAGTTCCCATCTATTTCTCATTAGATAGTTAAGATCTATTTTCAAAATTCCTTTGGTGCACCTTTATTTATAATGTAGAGATTAATTTTACAGGACTTTTCCCGGTTATAGTTATTTTTCTTGCTCCTTTGATTAGGCATCTGTGGGCTGAAATGTCCTGTGCTTGACATTAGGAATATACCAGCTACTAAAGCCCTGAGCCTCAGGCTCTTTTCCAGTTGTTTAAGACACTTAGAAATCAAGGTAGATGTGCCATTTTTTGTACAGCCATGTTTTATTTAATTTTTAAATTTATCAGGTAGAAAAAAAAAATCAATGGTCTAATAATAGATGTTCCACATTTCATACTGTGACTCAGGACTCATTGAAAGATGTTATTTGTGCTGAATCTCTTCAGTAGCTTTTTCTTTCATTAAAATGCAGTGAAATAATTCATGGTTTTTTTGTGGTCATCCCTAATCCTTGACATCAGCATTTACTATCTATTGTTTTGATTAATTTTTCCTCTCTTTCAAGTAACGAAGTTTCCAGAGAAACACTATGTTTCTCATTTTAACTCTTGCCTGTAGTACACCTTTTCAAATACTTCCCCTTCTCTTTTCCACTCTTCTAAAAGCAGTAAGGAAAGTTTGCTGAAACAGTGAAGGAACAATTCTGAAACTGGTATTTGCAGTATTTAGAGCATAGAAACAAAATGCTGAAAAACAAGAGCTGATTCAGAAGGTCATATAACTGTGGAGTCCACTATAATAGCATAGAATCATAGAATGTTTTGGGTTGGAAGGGACATTTAAAGGTCATCTAGTCCAACCCCCCTGTGTAAGCAAGGACATCTTCAGCTAGTTCAGGTTGCACAGAGCCCCATCCAACCTGGCCTTGATTGTTTTCAGGGATGGTGTTTTTACCACCTCTCTGGCCAATAACCCTTCACTGAGGGTTAAAGCAAAAAAGGAGCTTGCTGCTTCTTTTATACAGTAAGTCAGGAAACATATGGAGTTCCACAATTTTTGTCAGCACTATGCCTTTCTGTTACAATTTAATATGCCTATTACATAGTTGTTCAATTCCACAGCAATACAGTAAGAAATACACTGCACCAAGCCTGATTTTCATGAAATGTTAGCTATATATTTCATATCTTAGCATTACAATAGCTCAGCTATGGATATTTTGAAAGCACTTTTATTTATGAATTCTGCATTAAAATCGAATTCTGCAATATCTTGTGTGCACAGCAGGCCAGTATGTTTTGCTGCATAATCACACCAAATTGCCACCTCCATAACGACCAGGGTTTGCAAACCTACATGCTTGCTGGGAATCTCTTGGTTAGATAGATGTAGTTCAGTAGATGACAAGGGAAGCTTGCCAAGCAATATCTGTGCGTTATATACCATCTACTGGCAACTCAGAGATCTGCATACATGAGGCAGTGGGAGGAAAAGATGGGCTGGGGGCTCACCTGCCGGTCAAGTGAGCTGCAAGCTTTTCCAGGAACTACATTCCAAAAGACTTGAGCAGGGTGCCAGGCAATGTAACGGGCTTTCCTGGGTGTGTGCGTGCACAGGGGCGTGCTTTTATGCCACACTTGTGCAGCAGAATAAAGCCTTTCTGGGAAGCGATCAAATGGGTCTGCTTCAGAGTGAATCATTTGCCTGAGAGCTCATGACCGAGTTAGGTTTGAGCCCAGAAACTGTGGTTAGGGCAGCAGTCAGGGCCCAGGTGGCAAGTGTTGATGAACAGGGTCAGGTTTGCACTGACTGAGCTGAGGCACTGCACTGCTTTTGGCTTGATCTGATGGGCTGACAGGGAATCTGAGTAAGTTTAATACTGTCAGTGGCAGAAAAGCAAAGTTAGTATCTGGATCCTGCATCAGCTACCTGAGTGCTCTGAGGACAGGCTCCCAAATAACAAACAGCTGAGTTTTGATTTGAAGGTGGTAGGTTTGGGCATTTGGGTGACCCAGGCCTCCAGGTCAGAGCTACAGCCAGGACAGGCAGCATCCCATAGACTTGGAGTGGAGCTGAAGTTAAATTTTACAGCGCTAACTATATAATTACACTGAAACAGATTGTAGATGAAGGTTTAGAACATGTAGCTTTGTGGCTCAGTAAAAATGCTGTTTCTTGTACGAGGCCAAAGCCTTTATGCCAGGCTAGCACCACAGGAATTTCGACCCTTCAGTCTTTCTCTGGACTTGTCTTGGCCTGACTAGAGATTTAGTTTAGCAAGAAACAGCAATTCTCTAATGACCGGATACTATTACCTATTTTGCTTTTGCATAATTTTGTATAATTGTGTGGTTTAACAATGTAACATGTATTTTTGTAACTAACGGACAGCAATAACAAATACAGGTATTGTGGGAAGAATTAAGTGTCTCTGACCCTGTAACGAAATGCTGTGCAGAGGAGTAAAGGTGTGGGCTGGTAGCAGAGGCCTTGAAAGCACAGGCACATAATGATACGGAGGCCCCAGCGCTACAAACAACTCTCTAGTGGTCAGTTACGCAAATGCAGCCTTAAGAGCTGAGCAAAAAATGGTCTTGGGGATAACAAAGAGAATAAAGACATAATCGACTTGAGTGGAACACACCATAGAGAGTAAATTTGGATCCAGTGTTGGCTTACAGACCAGTGAAGAAGCAGAAACATATAAAAGTGATCCCAAGCACATCATTACAATGAGAAAGAAAAAAACCCAACTCCATTATTATTGACATCATGTGTTTCCTGCTAAAGGACTCACTATGCCAGCCCATCCTAGATGAAGCCATTGAGCCTAAAGCTGTCTCGAAAAAAGCTTGTCCATAAAACCATATCTAAAGCATACCTTTTTATAGCCCATTTCATCCAGTTTGTGTCTTCCCCCCTCCCCCCATTTATGTCTGTGTCCCACATTCTAGTCACTTATGTACATACACACCGATTTTATATCGGTGTCATTGCTACTACTACTACAGTTTACCTTGCAGGTATCTTATCAACATGTCCAGCACCAAAAACGGTCCAGGGAGCTACCTTGTACATGTTCAAGTGTAGTATGTGGTCACATTTTATTGTCCAGTTGTTAGTGAGCATGAAGGTGCATTACTTATTCCAGTAAAAAGCAAATTGTCTAAAAAGGTTTTATGCTAGAAAGCCAGTCTAATTTTAAGCTGGGGATTTACAGAGAAAGCTGGTTTATGCCTAGATTCCCTGTCAGCATAGACTGTCTATGGATGAGGTTAAAAGAGGCCAGGAAGCTTGGTTTTGTGGCATACATATCAGCAACTATGTGGTCATTTCAAAACCTAAATCTGTCTGCAGTCACCTTTACTGTGTTATTGATTCCATCATACACATCGTAGCTTTTAATCCATCAAATATGATTATTTCTCTCATTCCAAACTCCAAACAGCTCTGAGAGCTGCAGTGGTTTTAAAGAAAGCTTCTCAACTGAAGTTGCCAGAGATATATTTTATTTTCCCTGAAATTATGTAGATTTACACTCCAAGATGGGAAATAAGCCCTGTACCAGTAAATGCTTAAGAGGAGCTTTCAAAAGCCTATCAGGGCTAAAAATTCAGTGGAAAGAGAACATTTTATCCACTCCTATGGACAATGGAAGAAAGATCATGATATACCAGTATTTAAAGCTAGGCTACTCTCTGCATGCCTGCTGCTGAGTTTGCCTTTTCTACCCCAGACAGCAAGCAATGCCCTCTAGCTTCCGACTGTTACGACATTCAAATCCCTTTATTTCAGATAGTCTTAAGCATCACACGTAGCACCTGTTTTACCCCTCATGTGCTCTGCAGCTCTCCTCTTTCTGGAGCTACCATTGTATCTCTGATAGGTCACAGTCACTCCCATCAGCTTTTGGCTTTCATGGACATTTGACTACTTCTGTGGCAGGCTCTACCTCTCTTTCTGAGGGATTTCCTTCTCCAAGGCTGCCCAAATTGGTGCCAAGCTCTGAAGGCACCACCAGACTTTGCTGTCCCAGCCCAGTACCCTGGGAAATCCTGCAAGCTGCTCATGGCTCAGGATCCCACATCAGCCCCTTCCCCAGTGACACTGCAGCACGGTCTGTCCCCAGCTCCCCACAGCCCTGCTCTGCCAAGCCATGGACCGATCTTCCACAATTTTGGCCCATCCCTGTTCTCAGGGAGGTGCTCCAAGAGACCCATGGAGAGTCCTCAGGGAGCAGATGGCCCTCGTAGTACCCTGGCACTCAGGCCGTCAGGAGGGCTGCCCTGAGTGGCACCACAGCTCTTCCCACTTTCTATGTCACTGCCAACTTCTGGTTACCCAATTCCTTTACAACACCACTCCTTTTTGTCTTCCACTGCTCATTCTCTGCCTTATAAATCTCTATCATGCTGGCTTAGGCCTAAACATGCCCACAGTTTACACCAGGACACACGCATGCATTTGCAGAAATGTGAAGACAACAGAAGGTCCTTTCACCACTGTGGCCACTGGAGGCTAAAGCAAAATGTGTGCTTTTTTAATAGAAAGTGTTTTCCTGAGGCCATGTATCCTGCTCCAGTTCTGGAGAGGAACAGTTTGGCGGCAGCGTGTCTGGCTGTCCCTGAAATCTGAGCAGCAGGAGTTGCGACGATCCTTTTCTAAAATACATGATATTGAAAGGATCCAGACAAGGATTTAAACCGCAGGAGCTGAAAACAACCCTGGAAGTATATTATTACTACCTTGAAAGAGATGATGGTCAAAGATAAAAACAATCCTTCTCACTGCCTTAACAAGGAGTAAAATAACAGCAAGTTAACTCTGACATGCCAGGTTGTGCACCTAGCAGGGGAGCCCCAAGCAGAACAAAAAGGCTGAAAGCACAGGTGGATAAACGTTCAAATTGATCTTGGTGAGAGACCAGCCTCACACACACTTCTTCCCATATATGCCCCAGGAATGGTTTGTATGAGAGTGCTGTATGCAGGATAGCTTTGCAGGGATGCTATTAAGATGAAACCAACATCTCACCAGCACCTGGATTCTCCTTTTCCTAGGTACCTCTCATTTGGTTACAAAAGTGAGGGAGAACATTCCTTCAGTGGCACATCACCACCTTGTGGAGAAGTTTAATTAGTGCAGCCCTCTTAGGTCAGCCTTCTTGTCCTCTGAGGAACTAAGTCAACTAAATCTAGATTAAGTTAGAGTCTAAATGAATTTTAGGTAGTCTATGGTCTTGCCTATACCAGACAACTGATTTGCATAGCTGAAAGAGTTATTCTGGTACTATCATTTAGCTATTCTGGGCAGGAAATTTTTCAAGAATAGCAAAAATGTTCACATGACACTGGGAACAGCAAAAGTAGTCAACTTTCATAATTTAACATGTACAACTGAATACAATTAATGTGCTGAGATACTGGACCAGATGGATAAAGTGCTCTCATTGTCTTTGTGAGAAGGTAAGGCAATATGCAAATATTTAAAATAAACCACTTCTTCCTTTGGTATTCTGATTTTTCCTGGCACACCTTTATCTCTGCCCTAGAACACGGGAATGATACAAACTCTAAGTTCCACACTGCCAACTCCACTGAAACCAGTTGTAAGGTGCTATGATGACTTGCAGTACTCTAGGCAAAAATCTAGGCATAAATAGCTTAATGGATGTAGGGCTAACTGTGTTGAGATGTATTCAAATTCTAGCTCTTCTTAATTCAGGTAAGACATTGAAACTTGGTCTCTTACTTTACTAGGCTATTGGATACTTCAAGTATCTTTCAATGTCTCTGCTGAAGTTGTTTTGTTTTTACATAAATGTCAAAAGAGAGCTGAAAGGTTGCTCTAAGGCTACTGTAAACGAGAGGAAATTGTCTTCATAGAGAGTAGTTAAGCTGCAAATCTCCATGTATATATATGGCTTCAAAAAAGGGGGTTGCACAAATCCATGGAATAAAAATTTGCTGATAGCTGCTAAACACCTAAATTGCAAATCACTAGAGGCTGGGAGGATTTTGGGTCTCACACAGTACACATGTTCCAGGGCACCAGAGGCAGACACTCTGACTGGCTACTAGGATACAGGCTGTCTAATTCTGTTTTTACATAAATGTCATATAAATTAGATCTTTTTATAAATTAGATCTTCACTAAGAAAGGTTAAAGAGAAGACTTTTTACATGGATCATAGCTTAGTGCACTGTCTTCTAAGTCTGGCAAATGAACTGTCTCACGGTAGCACATGGCAAAGGTTCCCAGTAGGCCTCCAGCTCCTCCCCAGTCTCTATGTTCAAAGAGCGAGAGGCCCCAAAAGCCAGCCGTCCGCAGACAGACCCTCCCCACAGGCACCGAGAAGAGCCAAGCAAGCCTTGCTGAGAGCTGGCTGGCCGCAAGTCCCCATGAGCACCTGCCCACAGTCCTGCCTCTCCCATGCTGGACTATGTGTGGGCTCAGGGTTCCAGTTTCCTCTTAGCGTCAAACATACCAGACATCTGAATTTCTGCTTCCTAGGAACACACCCTGGGCATCAGGTTGTAAAATATACAGAAGGGATCTCTCCTGTTCTTTGCACTTTGTTTTTTTTTTTTTTTTTTTTTTTTTTTTTTTAGTTTTTAAATAATAATTGAAAGACTGTGATTTATTTGCCATGAACAGCAGGGAAACTTGAATCTTAGATGAAATGCAAGGAGAAAAAAACCCCCAAACTATTTCCTGTCCAGGTCTATCGCTACAGTAGCTGCAAAATTATAGAGCAGCCTATAATAATAATCATCTAACAGCTTCCAGCATAGGCAATCAATTTTTTATTTCTCTAAGCTAAAACATAAATTATCAACAGCATTTTCTGCATAGGCTGTATAAAAACCCTGTTATTTATCCCAAACCTACATGATTTCCTGACTGGTGCACTGAAAACAGGTTGAAAGGCAGCAAGACTAGAGAAAGCCTTTCAAAAGTGTTCACATTGAATACAGACAACCCCAAAAGACCATTGGGAAGGCCTTTTCTTTATGAACTGATGGCAGAGCCCCGTGTGCTCCTGACAGAACTCAGCTACTCTATCAATCAAAGTGACTGAAATCCACCGCAAAGCCAACTCGGCAACACTGACGGCTGGAGTAATTCAGCATGAACGTAATTGCTTTTACTTAGGACTATAATTAGGATCCATTTGACAAATGTCACTTGAGCTGGGCCAGGGATAATGATCAGGATGTAATGAGTTGTGGGATCCCTACCTTCTGGGCTATGGCTCCCTGCGTGCTGAGGAGAGAGCTGCATTCCCCTTCATGGTACTCTTCTTTACATTCACAGCAGAACACAAACTGGAAAACAAACCAAAACATACAAGTCATAAAAACACTTTAGGGATATAGACAGCAGGTTACAATCATGGAGAGTCATAAAGCAGATGATCTTTTGCCCTTCTCATCCCATTAAATTCCCATAATTCTCCTAATTGTGCATCTTATTATACACTCTGATCATTAACACAACAATTTTGCTGTTATTATTACACATTTCACTGGTGAAGTAACATAAATGCCATTATTAAAAATGAGCTTTTCCTACATGGTCAATTTAGGGACATAAATTCATACTAGATACTTTTGGGTGTGTTTCTTCTACACTGAAATCTGTTTACACAGGAAAGGTGTTGGCTGAACCAAGCAGTTGTTCTTTATAGTTTTCGCTAATGGAAATAGTCTATTCACAGGTCTGAATTATATGCATTCACTATGGGAATCTATTGCTGATTTTACTAGGGGATAATCAATTTATATAGAACATATACCATTTTCTGAACAACTGTGTCCTTGCCATAGAGTATTATAAAATCATTTAAAAAAATCCACAGAAAGAACATAGTGATAGGTTACTTAACATGGTTTTTCGGGGGACTATGTCTAGATCCTTACTGCATTTCTAGCAATTGTTCTGGTTTTATCTTCCTTAAATTATATTGTTCTTTACATAAGGCTTCATTGAAAAATACTGTCTTTTACAGATGAGTGAAACAACTGTCCCTACCTCAGTCTGAGCTGCCTCTGCCAGCTAAATCAGTTCATATATATCAGATTTGAGGCCTTCTTTAATACCACAAATGAAGATATCTGTCTTGACATGTGTCAGAATCTTTGACCCATCAATGCTGCATTAAATTCTGTGCCCTTGCAGGTAGGGGGAAAAGTCAATAATGTAAAATGGGTCTCTTTTACGCTGTTTTAAGGCTATACTGTCTTGATGCAACTTCAGACTCTGAAAGATCTCTCAGCGGTAAGCCATTCTGTCTGGCATTATAAGCAAGACTGATAAAACAGCCTTGATTTTTAGATACAGAGCTGCATTCACCTGTAATGAATAAAGCATATCGGGGGACATGACACTAGAACATTCGTCTGCCACAAATTCTAGCTTCTGCAATTCCATTTTGAACTCTTTCAAGCTGTATTGTCACTTTTCTAAGAAGCACTGAAAATCATAGTTCATTGTCATGCTAAAGAAACTGCACTTTTATGAAAAGAAGCATTGTGCAAGTCCAGAAGGATTGATTCTGCTATTCAGAAAGCTAAGGAAATTTGGAGTGGAGGAGTGGAGTGAGTCTTCTAAGTTCCAGAGCTATCAAGCCCAATCTCTTGTTCTCTTTCTTGTCACTTCTCTCCGCTATTTTGCAAACAATTTAAGATATTTTATTTTGCTTCAACGAACACCGATTTGTTAATTCAGTTTTGCTTGTTAGCAAACAGACTAACAATGGAGGTACTTTTACAGGGTATGTTGTGAGAGGCTGCATTATTGTAATAGAACATCATTTCAATACAACAAATTTGTACTGCATTAGTGCTCAGAAGTTTCAGCCGTGTTGAAGGGCTCAAACACTTAGGGAGAGGTACTGTCTAGTATTTCAAATACTTGTTATTTTTTAACTATTAAGGTTTGACTGTATTTCTTACTGTGTCCCCTATTCTTTTTTTTTTTTTCTTTGTGACCTTATTTCCTCACAAACACATCTGGCTGAAAACATTTGAAAGGATTTCATATACACTTGCTTTATTACTGGCTTATCACACAATGCTGGAACTTGTTTTCCTCACTCCAGTCTCTCTCACTTTCCCCATGCAAGCACAAGTCTAAACCTTTTATAAACACTGAAAAGAAATAAAAAACCAAACCTCCAGGGTATATATTTTTGTTTTTTTTCTGCCTCACGATGTAGTTTATGTGGCATCAAATATTTCTTATAATAATTAAATAATATGGCATGGGTTTACGAATTTTAAGACGTGAAATGCATTTTCTCATTATGAAGTCCACTTCTTATACTTACCTTTAAAATTAAAAAAAAATCCTCAGGACCAATGTTTTCCCCTTGGGCTCACTGTACTGGAAATATACATGAGTGTGTAACTGGGCCTTTGACTAACAATTGTATATGCTGCAAGTAAGTCCATGAGTGAGCCTGCCACATCCTTGTAATGAAACAAAGTCTGATTTTTTTTTTTTTGTGAGCGAGGATACTCTTTTCACATCTTATTAGATAATGGATGAGATGTAAAATCAGTTCTGTGGCAAAAGAACAGCCCGGAGGCTGATCAGTTTGTCAAAATAAATAGGTATCTCCCAACAGAAATGCATTAAGCACTCCCTTTTTATAGCAAAGCATGCATCATAAAGAAAAGACACATCACTTACAACAAAGAGCAGTTTGTGATAGTTTTATTCCTTTTTTTTTTTTTACATTCAGATATGAAAAATATAATAAAGTTTCAGTAATAAAATACATCAACTGCAAAAATGCTGTCAGTTAACTTGTATTTTATGGCTTCATTAATATTAATACAGTTATTTTGTCCTTGGGGAAAAAAAAGGATTTAAGTTGTTAGTCAGGATTTAACACTTCTGCATAAATTTAATATTTATGTTTAAAATGACTGTAAATAGTGTAATTACTAATAATAGTCACACTTTCTTTCCCTTCACTTACCAGAAAAAAGAATGTCAGCTTACTGTGATAATATAAGCAGCAAATAAACTTTGTGCATTTTGCACTTACTGTTGTTACCCCTGAAAGATTCTTTTGGCTAGAAAACAACCAACAGGAAGAATAAATCTCAGAGGTCCCAAACCTACCCTCTAGGTTTATGCATTAAAAAGAAGATTAGCAGGGAAATCCCAATGCACTTATGGGGTTTAGGCACTGGAAATTCATGTAACCTGTGTGTGTGCTATTACGGGCTTTTGAATATTTGTGAAAATGTATGAGATAGGCCTAAGCAGAAATCCTGAATCCAAGTGACCTCAGAATAAGTGGTATTAAAAACCTCAGTAGGGATCTAGATCCTGTTTTTAAATTCTCCTATCTTTGTGATCATTCAGATGGTCAGATTTATGGAATTCAAACCCCACAGATGACATCTGCAGTGCCAAGAGTGACACTGGGTGAAAGAATAGGATGGTGAAACTAAGCTGTGGTCTCATTTATTCCTGACTGGCCCACTTAAAGAGTTTTAAGTGTTTTAAGCCTGGCAGTGGGAGCAAAACCTATGTCTTTTTCTGAAAGAAAAAAAAAGAGTTTGTCATTTACATGCTATGCTGATTGGTGCTTTGGAAACAAGATTTTGCCATTTCCTTTCTCACAACATTTCAAAGATCTCCTTTCCCTTGGATTAAGCACCTCTTGCACATACCTTTCCTTTGGTTTCTGGTAATATCTCCTTACAGTGCTTATAAAATAAAACTAGTAAAATTATCTTTCTTCCAACTTCAATATAACACCCCCATTCTTGAATCCCTAACACCAAACTTCAAGACTGAGCTCCCTCCTGTTATTTTAAAGTTACTCCTCAACTCAGATATTCCTTTTCTTTTTCCCTCTAATCTCCTGCCATATACCTACACAGCAGTATGAATGCAAGGTTGCAGTGAGGTACTTGTAGCCAAAGGTTTAATCTGCAGTACTGTCGGTGCACTGCTGGGGACTTCTGCGTGAGCTAACAACTCAAGCACATGCCCAGATTTCCTACCAGGCTTTCGCAACGCAGGCTGAAGTCCAGACTGCCACATCTTCACTCCTACAGGTATCACTATTAGCCAGACTGAAGATAGAGCAGGTATGATACAGTTTATCCAAAGCGTGTCTTCCAAGAGAGACATTCACATCCAGATTAAAGACATCAGGTGAGGAAATATGTACTCATATCTCTGGTATCGTATTTTAATGTCCCTTCAAAATCACTGTTAAAAATCTTATCTAATGTCTGCTTTGACCCTCTTCTGCTTCAGCTTCCAGCCACTGCTTTCTGCTTTGCACGCATTTCTCTGCTAAAACAGTCTTTCAGTATCCCACATTTTCTTCCTGTGAAGGTACTTATGTACTGTAATGAAGATACCTCTGAATCTTTAACCTAAGTAGTGAAACTCAAGTTTCTCACTGTTTAAGAAATTCTTCTTCCCTTTCTCCCCCAGCCCCAAATCACATTCACGACACTTTTCTGTGAACTGTCTTGTTTTTTTTCGTTAATTATATTTGACTAATCTTTGTATCATTGCTGTGCTGAATCAGCAGAGTCTTTATACTTACTTCTGGATCATTCGCTGTTAAGTATCGAGTCATGGCAGGTTTGCTGTCAGTCCCAGCTGAATGCTGCGAGCAATAAACTGCTACACATAGATTCTCCCCACCAAACACTACTTTCTGTGAACTGCCAGTTCTTAATCCACATGACCACAGCCCAGTGAGGCATCCATAATGCATCATCTGCTAGAGATGAGAAAACGCTGCTGCACAGACCCTAACCATGTCAGTTGGAACCCAGACCCTAAAGCCTTTTATTAATACGTTATGCTGATGATTTCCTTACCAGAATATTCTGTAGTTTGAAGTCTTACAAAAAATAGATTTGGGGCAATTACTTTTTCCAATCTTATAAAAAGTGTTTTGTCTTCTCTAATCTTCCATGTTCTTTCTCCTCACTCAGTACTGGCTGTCTAGACCCTACACTAGAGATTGGAATCATGAAAATGAAAGCTACTGATTGAATTCAAGATCAGCATGTCCATCAGTACTGGAGCTTTCTGCCAGTAGTGCAAAACTAGTACTTGAGAGATGCAAAGGTTCATCAAAAACATAACTACGTGAACAAATCAAAATATCACAGATCTTACCTTTCATTTAAAATGCAGAGCTTACAAGTTTTATCTTGCCTTCTTAGGCGAACAAATACTTCAAGAAATCAACCTTCAATGCCTCTACTCATTTTTTCCTCTAAAATCAAGTCCAAAACCAAATCAAGAGTACTAAATTATAATCATAATTCATGCTACAGTTGAAATAGACCACAGCTGACCAGTATTAATTTTATTATTTAATGAGCTGCCAGAAAAGGCACAGTAAGGGTATATTCTAAAGAGAATACAAGGGAAACTAAGTATAATCTAAGATATATATATATATATATGGAACTAGATAGATTTTTTTATGTCTTCAAAACCAGTTTGGTTATATACTACACATCAAAGCAAAATAAAGTAGCATTCTGAGATACTTGCATGGCTTTGATCAGCAGAGTGTTGAAGCATCTTGGAAATGTAACTGAACTGCTCTCACCATATTCCTGTGAAGCAGCAAAGCAATACTATTACTGTTTCAGTGACTGGAGCCTAATTCATAGAGATCCTTGAGCACAGATCTCTAAAGTTTAAGGATTTTAATTAAGTTGATGTGAAAACTCAAATGCCATTGAGGATCCACACCAAAGAGGCTCGTCTGAGATCACATGGCAGCACTGTAAGGGAGACTTCCAGTTTTTAAACACCGGACTCCCCACTTATTTCAGATCATTCCTCAAATGAACCACAGTCCAGTTGCATAAGGTCGAAACTTAACCTAATAAAGGTAATCAGTAAAGTATTTCTATGCTTTTTTTTTTTTTAAATGAAAATATGACAGTGGAGTGCAAATACATAGGCATCAGTCACAATCTCCTATGAGTTCTAACCAGCAAATGCTTATATTGTATACAGTAAATTTATAGTTATTTGGGTTTTTATCAGTGTAGTAGGATTTTTTTCAACTAGGTGGTGTTTTTTATTTATTTATTTTTAGCCTGAAAAGTGTTCTATGAAACACAAATAAAACACTGGAAAGGTAAAAAATTTCATTCTCATCACTTGAAAATATAATCACCTGGTCAAAAACCCACTTGAAAATGTAAAGTATTATAAGGTACCAAGTTTCAATCCTGAATGAGTTTTTTTGGTCAAACTATGGGATGCTGATTGGAGCAAGGGTCGATATTGAACATGTGAGTATGCCTTAAGGAAAATCAAAGCCATCAGAAAGCGGTATATAGAATAACACTGTCCACAATACCCGAAGTCAATTCTCTATAGTGTTTCTGTTTAGAAAAATATAGCTTTCAATTGCACTTTCCAAAGTACAAATTATGATGTTATAATGAGGGATATATACCTACAGATTTTTTTTTTTTGAAATTAAGAAAGCTCCCAACCCTCAAATTTCACTGGAAAAGGTTTTACCACATAGTGTATCTTCTGGGTAAGAGAGCAGTTGGATTCTTGTCTAGAGTTCAAACTCCCATAAACACAGACTAAGCTTTTATTTTTTTTTTACTTTAAAACTATGTACTTTGTTACTTATGTCCGTCACAGTCAATTAAAAAGAGTCCCCTCTCCCCTGAATGTCACAGTCCATGTCGTGCCACTGCTGCAAACCACACATCTCGGATATCGAATTGACTTTGCCTCTGGCACTTTGTTATATCTGGCACCAAATGTGAGACTGCCATCCACACGTCCTGTCTTTTAGTATTTCTTGAGCTTACAGCAAAAAATTTTAAAAGCAGAATATATACCATCTACAGTAGCTAAGTTTACTTACTATTTGTGGCTTTGTCAGTTGTCGGTTATGGAAAAATCTGCAAATACTACAATGAAGATAAATGCCACAGTAGAAAAAGTATCAATTTTTAACAACATCGGTTTTATCAGATATAATGCAATTGCAAAGCATGGCAGTACTTGCAGAGCAATTTTCGTCTTTTTCCTTATAATAAACTACACACATTTACTATGCATATTTCATCTAAAACCCAAACTTTTTTGAGAAGCATAACTATCTGTCAAAACACGGTGTCAAAAACATAGCTGCAGTCTCCGTGCAGCTTTTGCAATGTAAGGGCAATTTGCCATCAACACTCCAAGAGGCAATTTTCTATAAACATTAAAAGCTTAAAGTGTGGGACTGCACCAAAATGCCTTAGAGATGACAATGTTTTTCTTTTGAATCTGAAAGTGAAAGTATTCCTCCTGACCTCTGCAAAACACCCATGGGCTCATTCCTTAACATCCAGATGACACCATGTACATCCCAAGGCTCTTCGGGGAGTGCTGATGAGTTTGTGTCTGCAGACAGACTTTCCTGGAGCTTGCCTTCCATGAGGAGGCATTAACCCCAGTGATGGATTGATAAAACAGCATAGGCTCAGAGAACCTGTCCCAGACCTCCTCAAATCTTGTTTGTGGGTGGGCAGTCTTTTTAGCCCCCTTTCTGAACTGCCTTGTAGTCCAAGGGCTGCAACAGATAGAAGAAAGAAGATGAAAAGAACCCAGGTGCTTTTTTACAGATTAAATGACTTCAGGCCCCTGTGGGAGATGGGATAATGCTTTTTCCAGATTTGTCTACCCAATACATACACACAAGCATATTGCACGATCTTGTTCTTTGAATGTTAGCTGCGATATGAGACTTACTAGCCCATTGCAGAAAATAAGAATGAAAACTCTATGAAGCAGAGTTAGTAACAAGATTATGGGGTATGAAAAGTATGAAAATTTGTTATTCATTGTGCTATTATGTGTGCATAATAGAGTCAGGTCTTGTTATTTCTGAAGAATCCTACCTGATGGTTGACTACTCAAGCAAACATGAGTTCAAACTCTGCAAAATTTTCAAAGTAGACCATGGTTCTGGTTGTCTGAACTGGCATAGCTGGCCCTAGCAGAGTTGCAGAGCTTTAACTGGGAGCAGAACAATATTATGCCCTGAAACACTGGGAAGGGATGCCCAAACTGATGCCAACCAAGTTACCTCTCGAAAAGGAAATCAAATAAGCTTAAACAAAGCAGGCAGCTGCCTACAGCATCTGCTGCTAAACACAGAAGGACATTCATGTCCTTGTTACTGACCTCATAGAATCGTAGAATCGTTTTGGTTAGAAGAAACCTTCAACATAGAGTCCAACGTTCACCCTAGCCCTATCAACACCACTAAACCATGTCCCTCAGCACAACATTTAAATATCTCTTAAACACTTCCAGGGATGGTGACTTAACCACCTCCCTGGGCAGCCTGTTCCAATGCCTGACAACCCTCTCAGTAAAGAAATTCTTCTTAATATCCAGCCTAAACCTCCTCTGGCACAACTTAAGGCCATTTCCCCTTGTCCTGTCACTTTCCGCTAGGGAGAACAGATCAACCCCCACCTCTCTACAACCTCCTTTCAGGTAGTTGTAGAGATTATAAGGTCTCCCCTCAGTTTCCTCCAGGCTAAACAGCCCCAGATCCCTCAGCTGTTCCTCATACAACACCTGTACCTCACCTGTGTCAGTCAGAGCTGTGGACAGCAAGCAGAGAGGGCAAGGCTTCTAGCTTGTCATGCTACAGGGACTATGACAAGACCTCAAGATGTTAAACATCACTACTTCGAGGAGCTCTTCCTAACCCCAGAAACAGCTGCTGCCACAGGCTCTGACCCCTCCCTCAGGACCTGCTGCCAGGCATCTTTCTCTGCTCTCAGTTCCTGCCCGCTTGCTCCTCTCCACTTTCCATACCTACGCAGCAGCAGCCTAGTCCCTCTCCTTCCTCTTCAGGTGGCAAAGCTGAGTTTTACTTGCAGCTGACACTGCTGAGAGAAGCTCGAAGGCAGCCTTGCTGGAAGCGTCACAGCCACATCAGCAGTCTGTAGCTGGTGCAGCTATGGCACGTTTGGAATGCAGACGACTGTCTCCGCACGGTGCTGTACTACGCCGGGTAGATGTTTCAGCACTGCTTGGAGCTAGCTTGGGGATGCAGAGCTACAGAGGTCCCTCACTTCACTGTGTAGGACAGACATGACAAAGAAATTTACAGCAGTATTAGGTTCTTGCTGGTACCGCTGGAGAGCAAAAACAATCGTGTATTGCCTTCATTCTACTCCCATTTAAGTAACATTAGTAAGTGGTACAGACACATAACCACATTTCTCTAGTGTGTAATTTCGGGCAATTTTATGCCTGGATGACTAACGAAATGCAAAGTGAATGCAGGTAAACTTAATATTTCCACAAATGATTTCTATAGTAAATGACATAGTATTTATATAAGGAAATATAGAAAAGCATCAGTATTATTTCCACCTTATAATTTAATGGAATATATTAAAAACTAAATTCAACGGATAAGGGGATTAGTCATTTATGAATGAGGAATGTTTTTAAAAGGAAAGATGTAAAATGTATTTAAACTGTGATTTTTAAAAAACTTTGTAATCTAGTGGATATTGTTCTCTATATTTTGAGCACCTCAAATATGAATTTAGCATTGAAGTTACAACTCCTCCAAAAAAAAAAAAAAGAAGAGAACCAGACCTCTAAATGCATTATATATAGGCATATATTAAAAGATAAAACTGTCTATCTCTCCTACTTGCAGTAGTAAAAGTCCACTGTAACTCCAGTGGAACAATACAGTATTTACCCTAGCGCATAAATAAAAAAATAAATCAGAGCATGAGTTACATTGTTAAAAGAAAAAAAAAAGCTAGTATGCTGTCACCAGTAAAATGGATACAAAGAAGAATAAGCAGGAAAATTTTATATGGACGCAAGCATTATTTTTAAAGAACAAGGATGCAAACAGCAAAAGTGATAGCTACCATGAGATACCTTATGAAAGTGTGAGACAAAGCATTCTATAAAAAGTATAACAGCATATCTTTTGAAAATATTCTTCCTTCAGAAGATGCATCCTTTTACACAAAAAGTTGATTTTACTGTTTTTGCAACACAGTGGTTGGAAGCCACATTAAAACATCACTTTTGGCAAATTTGAAAAAGATATTTTCTTGCTGAACGTATGTATCAGTTCACAAGGAATATCATGAGGAATGAATTTTGCTGCCTGTGGCTTCAGCTCCTGCTCTAGCAGCTTCAGAGTTCAATTGATGTGCCCTAAAATGGTATGACAAACCTATTTCCATATGATAATACTGCTGCTATACATGCATGCCCTGGGCATTTGAGCATCTAGCTGCACATTTATATGTGCAAACAGGTCTGGAAATTTGATGGATTCGTTAACGTGGTTCTTGAAATGAACTACTGAACATGCAGGCTGGGAAGCTGATGAGAATTAAGCAATTACCCAGTGCTTAATTCGCACTGAATTGCAATAGAAGAAATCAGGTAATTCAGTTCCCTGACTGTTTTTTAAATATCCCTAAAAAGAACCCAGGCACCTCACATATGAACTTTTATTCCATGCCATTTGGACTGTGTTTTTGAAACTATGTGGAGAAAAGCACGTATTTTGTTCATCTTCTCTGGTTGCTGGAATTCATCTACATTAAAACAAGCCCATCCAGCAATGTTGAAAACATTCCAGAGGATGGCAGCAGTGACACAGGAATCAACACAAGCACGCTTTGCTAAGCTTTTGAAATTGAAAAAGATTCTAAAAAAAATATCACGGTCAACAGCCAAGATCCTGTCCAGGGTTACTAACAGCTGATACACGCAAAGCCAGTCCTGACAAGACAGTCTCATAAAGAAAAAAAATGATATTCAGGTGCACTGAAACACATCAAAAGGATCAAGGGTGCTCCTTATTTCAAGGGCATTGCATCGTATGTTTCTGAAACCCAGTAACAGCTGATGCCCTGTAAAAAGAACATCCTTCTAAA
Organism: Apaloderma vittatum; assembly: GCF_000703405.1. Lineage (NCBI taxonomy): Eukaryota > Metazoa > Chordata > Aves > Trogoniformes > Trogonidae > Apaloderma > Apaloderma vittatum. The sequence goes on along the minus strand of NW_009692936.1, from coordinate 12,104 downwards.
TATCACCATGTAGCAAACAAAATAGCATAATAATGTATCTTGAATAACTGTGGTGCTGTTTAAATGTTTTACTGGGTTCATGCTATCTCCTGTGGGAAGCACTTGCTTTTCATAACTAACAAATACACATCTAGTCGATGTGCTAGGGAAAGCACGAAATACTGAACAGATTTTGGTAAGTCTCTTCCTTCTAAGGAAATGCCTAGCTTCTGCACAAGCATTCAACGAACGTGCCTTTCCTCTTAGTGATCAGATTAAGCAAGGCATTAGGTTATTTCTTTGAGAGAAATTCTTTATTTGGGGGGTGGCATGGGGGGGTGAGAATGCTCTGAAGCCTCTATTCTGTTTGTAGTGAATCCTTGAAAACCAGGGAATAAACTAAGATACAGTCATCAAATCCAATTCATGTTCTCTCCCAAGCATCATTTAGTTCAACAACTGCTTGGTTTAAATTGAGCGTGAATAGTATTTTACTGTAAAAAAAATAATCCTGCATTAGATGATTCTAATTAGAGGTATCTCTAAGCCTGAATATTGACACTGAACAACAGTGAGTAACTTCCTTTGGGCAAATTTCAAATACAGATGAAAACTTGTTGTTAAGCCCCAGTTTAAAATTAAACATAGCCAGATCCCAGAATTCCATCAACTCCAAGCTCTGAAGAATGGATTTAGACTCAGAATCTACAATTCTAAGTTTCCTGAAAGGAGAATAAACCAAAATAAAAACTGTTTAGAAGACAAATGAGAAAGAAATTGAAAGAACTTTTGAAAACCTTCATAGTTGGTTCTCCTGCATGGGACATCATTTTTGCAAAACGTTCTTTGAACACTGCTGGAGAAAGTATTGTAATAATAATGAAAAATACCACACTTCATCTTTCAAGGACAAAAAGCAGGTTCTTCCTGAGAAACATGGGTTTGATAAAAAATCAATGATAGCTGGGCTGCTTCATGCCAGGAGTTCTCTTGTCACAATCTAGAGCTCCCATTAAGGAGCTCTCAATTTCTATACCTTCTTTACAGTGCAAAAGCCAGTTGTATAGTTTCAAGTAATTTTCTTCTGAAACAAGAATGTTTTTTAAAATTTAAAAAAGTTTGTGTTAATTGTGTTCACAAAGCATGTAAGTAGTCTATAATGTGACTTCTTGTCCAGACTTTCAAAGCAATTCTTTTCTGGTTTGTTGATCCTAGGCATTCTTTGTAAAGTAATTATACGAACCATCAAGAAGTGATCCTTGAATTGTGAGCTTAGCACAGTAGCTCATTTACAGGAAACAAACAATGTCACACTTGTGTCAGCATCCTTCTGATGAACCACACAACAAACATTTTAGCAAAAGAATTAGATTTTGAATACATATATATGTGTATAAAATGAACAAATATTATCCTGTATCAGCATATACTGACAGGTAGCAAGACTCCTGTCTACAAAAAATATGCTCCGTAAATCTTTCATGTTTACCAAAAATAATTTTGCAATTCAGCAATTTTCTCACTCTTCTTTGGATTTCTGACAGATCTACAAATCACCCAACATACATTATATTTCTCTGCCTGGGAGGCAACACAGTAGGGCACAAGAAATGTAGAAGCTTTCCACAGTGCACAGATAGCAATTTCTTCACACAAGTGATGGAGAAGCCAGCAAGGGGACATGGTCTGCTGTACCTCATAGTTCTATCAAGAAGACTGGAGGCAGCCTAGGCCACAATGACTATCAATTGATGGAGTTCAGGATCCTGAGAGGAGGAAACAAGGCAACAACCAGGAGCACAAGCCTGGACCTCAGTAGAACAGACTTTGTCATGGTCAGAGACCTGTTTCGAAGAACCCCATGGGAGCCAGCCTGGAGAAAAAGAGAGTCTAGGACAGTGGATGCCGTTTAAGGATCACCTCCTCAAGCTCAACAACAGTCCACTCCAACCATCAGGAAGTCAATAAAAAGCAGTAGGACATCTCAGTGTGGGGCACCAATAAAATCTGTCCAAGTTTAAGGCTGGGCCAGCCACTAAACTTTGACAGATGCTCTCTGTGATTCCCCTCCCTCACCACCCTCCAGGAGAACCAGGGAGAGAGACTCTGAGGTTAAAAAAGACCTTGAACCTGTCTAATGAAAAAAAGACTAATGCTGACAATAAAAATGAAGATGTTAAAATATATACATATATATATAAGTACAGAGACGCGTTCAAAGATACAAGAAAATACATTAATATGGGACTCACACCTTCCAGATGACAACAAGGTCCGAAGCAGAAAAAAAATCCCCAACAGGACTTGGCCACAGACAGAAGTGCTCAAGCACAGAGTCCCAATGATAGTTAAAAAAATCCAGAAAGGAGCTGTACCTCTCCTATCCTGGTTGGAGGGCAGGAGAAGACAACCTGTCACAAAAAAATGGTGCTCCTCTACAGGATGAAAACAGGAGGCAGGAACACCAGCAGCACAGGGAGAGGTGACAAACAGCCCATGGCAATCCTCCCAGCACAGCAGCACTGAGGGCATCAGGGTTCATCCCAGGGGCCCTTATAGACTGAGCCCCATGGGAAGGAACACCATGATTGGTCCATTTGGGTCATCTGACTCTTCCTCTTATCCCCCCATAGGATCCAGGAGGAGTAGAGAGACACCATCCAAATGTGCAGGGTAGGCTTAGTAAAGCTAAAACCCACCTGAAGATTAATCTCATAGGGGACACAAGAGACATTAAGGAATTCTACAAGTACAAGAGCAATAAAAGGAAGACCAAGGAAAGTGTGGGCTTGGTTTTTTTCCATGCTTTTAGAAATATATTGTCTTAAAATCAAGTGATTGTAATTTCTCTTCTTTGCTCCTTCTCACCCAGTACCTACACTTTTCTTTTGTTCGTGCCTAGAAGCATTGCTTTTCTCACAATGCTCCTGAACATAGGAAGAGCCTTAGAACTGCTGTAAGAACTTAACAAAAGCAATAACACATTTATAACAATGTGAACAATAACACTATACCAACAATGGTAAGAACAATACCACCGTCTAACAAAGGGTCTGTCATCTCTTCCTCTTATCCCCTTTCCTGATCATAAAAAGCTCAAAAGCAGCCACCCACAGACACCTTCCAGCTAGGAAGCCACATGACTTTGGAGTGCTCTCGGGGTAGGAACAAAAAGGTACATGTTTGGAGACATGTTTGGAGACGTTCACCTTTTCTATCTCCAGAGGTATCCTTAAGGCATTCTATGCAAATGAGGCAATGGTAAGTAGGGTAGCATGAGCTAAATTCTGTATTCAGGACCTGCATAAAAAGCAGATAATTAATCAAGGGGGAAAAAAGAAAAAAAGGAAACTTTGCTTTTCTTCTGTATATCAATTCAGATAAAACCAAGCCTGAGGAAATCATTAGTGTGTGTCTAATCCCCACTACTTAAGAATACATGCCTGTCATTCTATTCTGTTGCTAATAATGATATTTGGGCCCTTTTTTTTTTTTTTTTTTTTTTTTTGCATAAATCAAAGAAGAAAGAAACATACCAATGGGTCACTGATAAATGGAAATGTATCTTTTACCTTGAAATAATTATAATCCGGTGGAAAATGCATTTTTTCTCTTTTCCCCTCAAAATTCAAATCCTTTTGCTACTGGGAGTTTAATGCAACGAAAAAAGAAAATAGCCAGTGTTAGTGTAAGACTCCACTGTATTGTTATTCTTTGGCTTCAAAGGCAACCTGCCAGCTCACATGGAAAGCAAAGAAAGATTATTTTTGCAAACTTTATTAAAAGCAGTCAACAATAACGGCCCCAAACCACTACAGCTCCCAGTTGTTTTACCACAGTATTTGAGGGATATTACTGTAGCTTTTTATTAAATAAGGATCATTAACATACCTTGTTTTGAGTCTTATGTTACCTTTATGTAGCATGGTTACTGGCACTGTGTGCCACAACTGTGTGTCACAAGCCCTTTCTGACTTCAATCTGGTTTTTTGGATACACAGGTGGTCAGAATTTTTCTGTAAGCAGCAAAACAAAAAGAGGCAAAACATGCCTCCTTGTACTGAAGTGGCAAAAACACATTTGTCAAATAGAGATGGACATTAATTTGTCCCCTGTAAGTTGTGATTTCTGTTATTTTCCCACTGGAGAATCAAATGTGTGTCACTTTTTTCAGTAACTGGATGAGAAAATTGTAGCTCATGAAAATCTAGTAGGTATTGGGAAAAGGATACAATTTGACTTACAATTCAAGTTATCTCTATTTGCCATTAACAGGAAGTCTTATGTTTTCAGATTAAAAATGGTCCCAAGATGCAAAATTCAAAGTTTGTATCAACGTTTTGTTCGATCTTACGTTCAAGGAACAAGTTGGAAATGAATCCCATGCTTAGGTTCAGCTCATTTTATATCGCCTCTGCTCATGGACTCTAGCACTTGAGGAGTCAGTGCCCAGTTCCACAAATCTGTTAAATACTCATCACTTGCTAACAATGAGAAAGTCAGAAATAATATTTTCTCTAGCTTGTCCACCATCCTAAATGCTTGAAGTTACTACCTAGCCATCTGCTCAGTACACACTCACACAAATAGAATTACATGACAGCATCTTTCCTCGATGAATCAAACCCAAGCTTCTATTGGGAAATAACTTTACAAGATGCAAACCCATGATTTTCTGTATTTACATGCCACCTGAATGAATAATATGACAATAGATGAAAGCAATTGCTCTTGAAATCAAGGAATAATGTATACATTTGCCATTTGATGAAAAACCTTCATTTAAAGAAGAAGAATTTCCCTAATTGTTGACAGATGCCACTGTCGCTATGGGCTCCAATTGGATGTTTTTGTCTTGCATAATGACTGCTAAGGGTATATGCGCATGGCATGACACGAGGAGTTAAGATGTATAACTCTTAATGAGAGCGCTGTCTCATGCCTGACAGTAGCAGGCTAGACATTAGGTTCTCATTAAGAATGAGCTTCTTAAACCATTTGAATAGTTGCACTGAAATGGATCTCAATTATAAGGAGATGCTTAAGTAAAATTTTGCATCAGGTCTTTGCTCCTAGTTCACAGCAAATTGATTTAATTCAAGTTTTCTAACAGCTTGTATTAGAAATGTAAAAAGCCAAACCATTAAAACACATGTGATTACTTACACGAGGACTTCTCAATACATCAGGTTTTTTATGCCTGATAATTGACAAAACCTACACTGATCCTTTGCAAATCTTGTTTGATTAGTGTCTTATCTACTGAATTTTTTCTTAAACTAGAAAATAATTCAAAATATTGGTGGCATCCCTGGTGTTGCTGTTGGGTCATCTCAGCCCCCTAGCAGCTCTGCACTTAAAATCTGTCCACACTTCTACAGATTTTCAAAGGAAACTAGTGCTACACCTATCTCTTTCCTGACTTTGGTCTAAGTGCCTTCCCGTTACACACATCCGAGATATGATGGATGTGCATCTTAGCACTGAACTGTAGACAATGGGAGAGCTATAAACATATAAAAGTAGCATTTTTGTTGAGACCTTGACAGTAAGCTTGTCCATCAGCCACAGAAACTGTAAGGCTTAACAAGACGTGTGGTACTCTGAGATAACGCGTGCCTTGTGGGTGTTGCGAAGTGTGAGGCAGAGGCGAATGCTTTTAGTGACCTGCCAGTGTTATCTTACAGTAACATACACACCTTGGAATATCCTAGAAAATTATAAAATAGCCCCAAACTCACAGAAAATTAAATACATTTTTTTTTAATTTAACAGCTAAACAAAAGAAATGAAGTGCATAATAATTAAATAGCCAGTAAAGAGCAAATAGCTTATGAAATGTTTCATTTCTCGACTGCTGAGGAGAATAATAGGCAGGGTCACAGGTGAATGAAATAAAATGTCACGTACATTCTTCATGCTATTCAAGCATAGCAATTTCCCCCAAAGGTTCTTCATTAAAACAAAAATGAAATAATGGAAGAGATAGTTTGGAAGGATTTTTTCTTTTCATACACCTCAATACTTCTCAAGATACATTCCTACTTATAATTCTGATTGGCTTTTGGAATGCCATAGTTACTCTGCTGGATCATACCACAGACAGATTTTCCAGCCTGTAATTTAATTCATATAGGTATCTGTAAGTAGAATAATCAAATGTTCCCAGTAACCTGTACATCATATAAAATGTTGTGGGTTCAAGTTTTCTAGAAATATGGAATCCTTTTCTAAAGCATTCTTACAACCCAATAATCATTACTATTCAATTCCTAAACAACAGTAACTAATTTATCAATTTGCTCTAAAATCTTGTGACCCTGCATGATGTTAAGTGAGTATCAGGGACTACTCTCGGTTTACAGTGCCTTGTCTTTTGTATTTGTGAAAAAACCCTGTTCAGTTACATGGGATTAATTACTAAGAGATATTAAACCAGCAAGCTCCAGTGCACCCTTGCAGCAATCTTTCAAAAACACAACAATCAATTCCAAACAAAACAGAAGGGAAACTTTTGTCCAGACCACCACGATGAACAGCAAACGCCTCTTTGCCCTCTCTGTAAATAAGTACTATTTACGACGGTCCAGATATTGATTGCAACTCAACTTTTAAAAATAAAGCTGTCACCAGACATCTTGCCTTAATATCCTCTTGAAGCAGTGGGTTCCACGTTAGTGAAGTACTTCACATTCAAAGAGTTTCTCTTGGTTTTTTTTTAAGTAATGGTTGTATGAAATTCCCATGCAAGACTAAACTACAGCTTTGATAGAAAAGCAGATGAATGGATACTTCAACATTCAAACAGCATACTGGTAAGAGTGCACATAGTAAGAATATCTTTAACTCTCATTCTAGCTGTAAAGATACATTATAAATCCACCCCTCATACTTAGGCAGTTAGTTCATATGCTATTATTTATTTCATAGTGTATTTGCTGAAAAGTAGTATCTTGTTCAAGTATCTTGTTCTCTGGAGACAGGTAGTATCTTTTACTGGACCAGTTGGCACAGCCAGAATACTGAGCAGGGCTTTGGGACATACGTTCTTCACTTTGACCCAAAATCAAAAACCTCCCTTTTAGGATTTCTCCAGAATGAAAGAAATTAAGGAAGACTTTCTATGAGCATTAGCAATCAAAAAGTTTTGCAGACATTTGTATAATAAGTTTCAGAGGTGATACAGATTTTCTGATGTTTAATCAGGCTTGAGCTCATAATGCAGCTCAGGACTTTGAAAGGTCTCTCCCTCTTTCTCTTCTACCCATTCATGAAATTTTTGGAAATACATCTGGCAACATACAGTTAAAATTAGCCTGACAGGTTACTAAGTTACTACTGGGGTGTGAAAGATCAGCAGCGACACAGAAACAGTGCTATTGCATGGGACTTATTTCCATACAAAATCAGGATAAAAAAATGTGAGCTCATCTGACACTGACAGGCTAAGCCTGCTGATAAAGAGGGAACAGGAATGCGGAGCAGATACATAGTGATGAACACAGGGTAAGGACTTACAGAATAGCAAGCAGAGTGACATGTCCCATTGTTAAATCTGCTCCTCTTTGTGCTCTCCATATCATCTTCTTTCGTGCTCCTGTAACTCTCTATCCTTTTTTTCCTGCCATATGTTCCGCAAGGCAGAGAGATATCTTTTAAAGGCCCTCAATAGGTTTTTGGTAACCTATTTTATGTAATCATTAGCCTTCATTATGTTTCCATTGTCTGATTTTTGCACTACTTATCTTCATTTGTTGCACTCTCTCTCTCTCTTTCTTTCCCCGCAATGAAAAGAGAACTTCGTACTTTACAACATTTTAGTGCTTAAATATCTGAAACTTGTTAACGTTTTGGTTGTTCTGTTTTGTTCGTTTTTTTTCAAGAGCAATTATACCCTGAGGTGCAGGACACAGTAGGAGCTATAGCATTTTTGATGCGATGTAGCTGGTGTCTTATGTAACAAGGCCATCCCCTCCAAGGCTTTGCTTCACTTTGTTTATCCGAGCAATACAATCCAGCATCTGATTTGCTTCCAGCACTGCAGCTGTATTTTAGTCTAAAGGCTTTAGGGACTTTTCTATAAACAACTCCCAAAGCTCTCTCCCATTAAATAATCCCCACTCTGTCCTGGGAAGGATTTTTTTTTCCCATGAGTGCTGAGTATTAAGATAGCCGAGTAGAAGTTGTTTCCTTTAAACCTTCTTACCAATTCATTCACAGTAAGACCACAATGCCTTGCTTGTGACACCACAGCTATTTCCAAGAGAGAGAATTTTGAAGTCATCAACAAACGTGAACTCATGGACAAACGCCATCAAGACACCAACTCATGGACAAAACACCAGTTATAACAAAGAAAACTAAAAACAAACTCTTCCTCATGCCGTTATTAACTAGTGGCAAGCCATGAATCATCTGTGCCTATTTAAGACTATGAGAGCTCATAAACTATGTAAACTCTCACCCAAAGATAACAAAACAATACCATTTTAATGGTATTTTGGTTTATGGTTTCTTGATTGATCAGGTTGTGTTCTGATATACTGACTATGTCAGACGCATTGGCAAGTGCACACGATAGAAGGGTAAACAGATTGACACGTCAGATATAGCCCATTTACCACGCACATTTTTCTTTAATGTCTTGGCTACCAGCTTTTGTCTATTTAAAATTCTTAACTCATTGTATTCCAGGGATATAAATACGTATACATACAACATACAGTTGTGGGTGCACATGTGTGTACACAAATATATAGAGTATATGTAGTATCTGGTTTGGTATGTTTTAAATAAAATCTACCTACAGAGATTGAATTCGCCCCGCCGGTTCCTCCAGCATACTTGTTTTTAAGAAAAAGTGGAGCAGTTCAGCTTTATGGCATCTAGATAGTTGGAGGTCCAGCTGTAACATACAGTAAGAATGCATTACTATCTGGTTAGGGTATATACCTGTTGAGTTCAAAAGACAAGTCAATTAGTATTTTCTCCTGTAATTACAATTTTATAATGATTAATCTTCACAGTGTTTGTTTTTCAATCTCTTTATGAGAATCATGTTTGAATACATAAGTGAATTCTATTGGAAGCAAATCTAATCACTGGGGAGAGGTTTTCATATCCTCTGAACAACGTGAAGCCATTTATTAAAACTGACTTAACCTCTTGGACTATGCAGTCCCCTCTGGTGAGTGTTAGGGAAGGGGTTTGTGAAGGGGATCCTGCAGCTTCAAGTGCAGCAGACACAGCTGAGATCCACCTGCAAAAACTGAGAGTGAGACTCCCTGCAGCAGGTCTCACCCTGGGTCCAAAGTGTGTCTAGTTCTGTCCCCCAAGTAGGCTTCCCCATTTCAGTGACAGATGTCTTCAGAGATGTAAAGACTTACTGATGAGAGAGAAGTATGAGAGGAAGACCAGGCAAAAGAAAGACTTCAGCCTCCTGACTGTGCAGCCAACCTCAGCCCAACATTTATCATTCTTTCAGAAGCATAGCTGGGTTTCCAAGTGAAAGACTGTAAAAAGGTAGTACTTTCAAATGCTTTTCTATTCTACAGTTTCTGTACAAAGGAACAGTGTTGGTGTGTACTTCAGGCTAGATCCAATAAAGAACTTGGGTGCACAGAAGTTAAATACCGTGGCATTTAATGTCCTAGAATGAAATACTGAAACTTGTGCACATACAGCAATTTGATTTAGGTGCTTTAGAGTAGCACAGAGCTGCTGGCAGATAGAAGTGTTGTTAGCTCACAGGGACTGTATAGTGTCCACAAAGGGCCTAGGCAGACGGACTATTACAGCTTAGGTCTACACAGAAATGAATAGGTGGTATTTTGCAGGCAGACACAAAGCAGAGAGTAAACAGCCAGCTTTTGCAGCATAAGTGCGATATGAGTGGAGTTCCCCAGGGACATGTGCTGGGAGCTGCTCTTTGTCACATCCAGTTAGGAGTCTGCAGTGAGGTGAGAACGTTTGCAAATGACACTACGTTGTTCAGAGAGGTGAGGATGAAGGCTGATTGAGAAGAATTGTAGAAGAACCTGGATGGTAAAGGGGCAGATTAAATTCAGTGTATATTCTCTGGCTGTTGCCCTGATTCAGTACACGATTTAAGTGGGCATCGAATGAAGATAGTAGGACTGAAGTTCAAAGCAGTTGACTGGAAGTGATTCCTAACGCCATGCACAACACATCTGTGGACCTTATTGCTGAAGCGTGTTATGCAAGCTAAACATCTACACCTTTTCAAGCGAGGCTGGTCAAGTACGTGGAAGACAAATCTAATGGAAGTAACTACAGACACATCGGTCTCAGGAAATATCCTTAGCTAAGTGGAATCTGAGAAGGAGTAAAAGACAGTATCACAGTTGCTTATTCTCTTCCTACTCATTCCTAGGGACTTGTGTATGGCTACTGTTGGTAGACCCCAGACCTGGTGCAGCATGGCCATTGGCCCCATGGAGGAGCGTGTCCTGCTGCTGCTGGAGTGCGGAGTCCCGGCAAGCACTGGCGCTTGGCCCTGGAGCGGGGAACAGAAGTGCTGCAGGGCCCAGCGGGACTCAGTGAGGCCAGGTGCCTTGCCCAGGGTGGGACAGGCAGGAGCACAGTAATACTGGCTGCAATTCACTGTCACGCAGATGTAGACCTGGATATTACTGTGGTACTGGTACAGGGACAATGATGCTGGTGCCAGAACTGCCCTCCACTGCCACCGACAAGCTCTGGCAATAGGAACTTGTGGGGGAGTAGAACCAAAAATGAGGCCCTAATGTGTACCATGGCAGCTATATCAGCTGGGGAGGCTACGGGAAGCTGACCCACTCTGTGGATTCTTAAACTATGCTGAGGGCCCTGTCAATGTCAGAAACAACTCAAAGAAAAAAAATTCCTTACTACTTTACAGCTTCATTTGCACGAAACTGCATCTTTCATGATGTCCCTGCTGAAGGAACAGCACAGGAGCTCATGCTTCATATATGAGATGCTGACTACGTAAAAACAGGTCAGGCACAACATTAAACTATGAAAAACTGTATATGGATCGAGAATTTAAAACCAAATTTAAAATTAAAGACTTCAAAACCAATTCTTCTCCCCAGTCTATTATAAATTACATAGCCTTCAGTATCAGCTTAAAGAAACAGCAGTTCTTGAGAGCAGGTAACCTCTTTTTTCATTACTGGGGTTCTTCTAGTTCCTCCTGATCAATAGCACTCCTATGTATCTCTATAAATCTGAGTAACAGATCCATTCTTATAAAGTTGACCCCATCTTGTTTTTCTGCTGAGAAGTGGAATCAAAAAGTATTTCAAGGGATATATGAAACAGGGAGATTAAATTCTCTCTTAGCTATACCATGAACAAAAGTGAAGAAAGAATGCTATGTATCTTGGCACACTTTTTTTTACCATTGAACTTCCTCATAGTTATTTTTATAATTTCTTTTCATATTGCTTTTTGCAATTCTGATTATTTTTAATGTAAATTGACTTGGTTAAAAGGTGCCTATATTTCGTAAGTTATTAAAAAAATTAAACTCCTTTAGTTTAAAAAACTGGCACTCTTTTTACATTTTACAACTTACTTTTAGAAATAGCCTGGGTAATCCTGCCCTGTTCTTCCCAGCAAGGTTCAAACCAAGTTTTCATTTAAAACCTTTTACAACAGTATAGAGCTATTCCTTCTGTGCTGTAAGAACTAATGTGGAAGTTAAAGTGAACAGATTTTTCACTGATGAATGAACATTTTAGAAGAAAAAAAACCCGGATTTTGTATAATGATTTCAAGTTTGTTTCCAGTTTCATTTTATAACATTTACAATCTGAGCAAATTTAATACAATTTCATTCAAAAATTTGGTTATACTTTATATTAGTATTTTTTCTATGTACATACTTCTCAAACAGAGGAAACCAGGCTGCTCATGCATGTAACCCTTTATCTTTCTAAGGGTTTTGTAGAAACTTTGTAACAGTGGATAGAATAATAAAAATCCTGTTTCTCAAGCTAGCTAACAGTTGTATACATCATTAACTATAAATATAGGTAAATGTACTTGAGCCAGATGTAAATTACTCGCTACAGAACAATTTCCAGCTTGACTGTTTGTCGTGGGTTAGGGCTGGGCCG
>NW_009692935.1:31816-64593 GCF_000703405.1 Apaloderma vittatum | reverse complement strand
AAAAACCCACACCAAAGCCACCCCACCCCTGTTTTCATGTCTGGTGCGGGAAGTCCCCAAGCCGCTGATCTAGGAGTTGGGCGAGTGTGCTGGGAACTGCCGCTGCATCCCTGTCCCTTCTCCCTGCGGGGCTGAGGCAGGAACCCGCCGACATGGCACCTGGTCGGACCCAGAACTGCTGCTCTTACGTCCCTGTCTCCTATTCCATCCTGGTCTAACGCAGTAGATGTGTGAAGGTCCATTTTGTACACCAGAGTCAGCGGTACAGAGGGAAACGAGATTTCTGACCTGATTTTATACCCTTTGTTTTCATTTCCTATGGCAAAAGTGCCAGGCATGCTTGTTCTTGACTGTGGTGAGGCCTGTCCTGTTACGGAGCGTCAAAGGCTGTGAAAGCTGGCAGTAGCTGTGCCCCAGACCCTAGAACCATGCTCGTGCTTTCATCAGGCTCCTGCAGGTCACTTCTCAGACTACATACCAGCAGTTTTGGCACACCAGTGAGGGGCGCGGTTGCCAGATTCTCCTTCCAGCCTCATTCAGCCCAGAAGTTGTAGCAGTATCAGTTGTTCCTTACTTGGTGTCGTTAACTTTTCTTAGGCTGGTAAACCTTCATTGTGTTTTATCCACAAAGTGGCTGCAGTTTGGTGATACGAGAACCAGTGCCTCTCTTCTTTTTTCTTGCAGTGGGTGTTGGTTAGCTTCCACAGCTTATTTAAATGTTACTCATTTATAAGTGCCACACATCTGCTCCTCTGGGCCTTTAAATACCCTGCTGCTTGCTGGTGTGCTCTGTACCTCTAGGGCAGGTCTGGAGTTGGCCTTTCTGCAAAAGGTTACTCCACCTGTTTGACTCCAGTGCTTAGGAAATCCAGAGTTCTGGTTCCCACAGTGCTTGTGACTCAGCAGTGTAGCTGCCCTTAAACAGAATTACTTGTCTAACAACTTAAAATGCTTTGCAAGCACTAATGAATTAAGCCTCCCGATGTCTTGAGACATGAAGTATTACTGATAGGTAAACCAAGAGAGAGTGCAAGTCATGTGCAGAAGCGCATTGCAAACCCTCTCTCTCGCAGCCCTGCAAGAAATTTTGACCTCATGGAAGTCAGGAGTAAAATCCTCTTAACTTATTAAGGCCAGTATTTCACCCTTGAAGTCCTATCTCCTGCTTTTGTTCACTGAGTTCTCAAGGCTGGATCTTTAGCCACTGAAAACCAGTTGAGCATGGTGCATTACGCAGCCTGAGGATCTTTTTAAGATGCCCATTTCTCTACTTGTACAGCAACATACAAATTGCTGCATGCACACAGGGGGCCTGGATTGTGATTGCTTTGAGCAGCCTGAGACTGTTGCTGCAATGCTCTGCTTGGACACGTCCATGTCTCACGAGGTGCAGAGCCAACTTGTCTTCCTTTGAGGCTGGTGAAGAATTTTTCAATGTCTGGCACTTGGCTTTTTACATTGCATAAAGTTACTTCCTGCTAATCTTCCCGTTCTGACATAATTAGATTATATCCACGTTTAAAGCCGTTATAAACATCTAGTGTGCCAATGTCCAGTGTTACCGACAGGACTTCGCTTCAAGACTGAATCAGTTCCCTAATAATAGAGTTACATCCCGCTTCGTGGGAGCCACTGGGAGAATGCCCAGGACTTCAGTGGGACGAGGATCACAGCCTTTAGAGGGAGTGCCTGGCTTATGAGGGTCAGGTGTCCTGAAGTCAATTCTTTGTGTTAGGAAAGTTGTCATTTCCTTTGAAAGCTGGGTGACTCATTGAATCATGGCTGTGAACAATCCCACAGGATTTCCTTAGATTTGTGATACCTGAAGGTAAGCCTGGAATGGCGCCCCTGGAAAATTTCTTCATTCAGGGACCTGATCCATCTCATTGTAGAGTCAGTGACTAAACTTCTGTTTCTGCTGTAATGCAGATCAAGACGGTTGCATAATCACGGGGGCCTGATCCTGCATCAGCCTTCCATAAACCAGCAGAATGGGCTGTTGGTAAAGAATCTCTTGAAATGTGGATTCTGCCTTCATAAAGAATTCCTAAAGCTCAATGACCTCATTTCACATCAGATGAAGAGGCTAAAGGAGCCCTTTGTTTCTCTAGATTTTTATAAAAGTAGCTTTGCTTCTCAAAATTAGCCCCCCTCTAAAATTCATTTGCTGCAATTTTAGATATGTCTGGACAAACTGAGTGAAAATTTCATCCACGTGGATAATCCTTTATCTGGGAGCTAAGCTTCGCTGTTGCAAGGAGAAGAACATATCACTGCAGTCAATCACGGATGAGTGAGCTTTTAGATAAGGCCTTTCCTATAATACACCCATAACACTTTATTTTCCTCTTGCTGTACTGGAAGTGACCTCCTCACTTGGGCAAGTGTCGCGGAGGCAGAGATAGGGACTGTGCCGTGCTGCTTGGCTGACACACATTTCAGAGCAACACATTCCACCAGATGAACCCATTTGCACAGTTGACTGATCTAAACTTAGAAAGCTAATTTCTCTAATTACAAAGTGAGACTGAACTCCTGTAAAGCTTTTCATCACCTGAGTGGAATGGGAATTGCACTTCCATAATCATTTAATGTTTAGAAACTAATTAGAAAGCATTTTGTGGGGAGGCCACACCCTGTGTTAGACTATTTCACAAATGGATCAGGGAGAGAAAACTACCTCTGATGAGAAAGTTGAGCAAGTGGCAGAGGTTAGGAGAAAGAGTACAGTTTACCAAACAAGGAGCAGTGCATGCTTGCTTCCTAAAAGCTTCAGTTCTTCCGAGCCAGCTTCTTAAAGCGGTATCTCTAGGCAAGGTTTCTAAATGTGTCAAAAGATTTTGGAGCAGGTGATGCTCTAGTGACCAGAGACCCATGTTGCATTTGCTACTAAAAGCACGCACTTTCCTCGTTCCCTGGAGCATGTTGCTTAAGAGAATTAAAATTTCAAAGACTCGTTGTGTGTATTGTACAGGTGTGTTTTGGGACTTTGAATTCTCACTTAGGTTTTCTGTACCTTAGCTCCCTACAGTTAAAATAAGGCACTAAATCTAATTCAGAGGATGCTCTGAGAACAATAAAAAGTGAAGACTCTGAGGTACTTAGAAATTGTTGTAGAGAGAACCAGTAAAGGCCCTGAAAGTGTTAAAAGTTGTAGAGCCAAAAAAAATGTCTGTTGTAGAGCTTTTAAGTTTTATCCAGCTGTAATTCACCTTACTGCTTTTAGTCACAGCTTAAAATCGAGACCTTACTCCGTTCCAGAGAAAGTACTATTTCTCCTTCAGTTTCCTTTATTTCTATGCATATAAAACCTGCTTTCTGGTTGTTTCTCTGTTAACCCTTCAAGGATTGGATGCCTCCACATTAACCTGTGAACCCAATTGCTTTGTCCTTCAGTTATCCTCCCCAGCAGTGGGATTCCTACACACCAGTGATTTGATCTCAAATCCCTGCTTTCTAAAAATGGGGGAGAGCTGAGACTACAGTTTTAGGCCTGAGTAGAGGTACAGCTTATCAAGCTAGAGTAGCTTCCAGGAGGTGCAAAGACTATGACACTGAGCAGTGCTGGCACGTCTGTCATGGACAAGATGACACTTTCATTTGATAAGCAGTAACCTCAGCTATTCTTGTCAGTTGTAGAAGAGACTGCACTGAAACTAAAGCTGAGCCCTGTCTCCAGTAAACAACGGATGCTTTTATGAGAGCTCCAAGTATCTAGTAGGGTTTTCCTCATAGCTTTCTGCAAGGGTGCTTCCTTTAGCCATTTTTTTTGAGAAAGTGCTCTGATCAAGTTTAATTTTTCAACAGGAAAGCATCAAAATGTCTTAAGTTGTCTTTTCATGTTATTGTTTTCTCTTCATTGTTAAATGCATGCAACAGTATGTGTTCACTATGTTCTCAATCACAAACTATCCTAAGGGTGTGAGAGTGAAATACACAGGGGTTTCATTTAGCTAAGGAAATGGCTAAAAATAAGAGAGCTGGGATTAGCAAATTTAAATTTGGGTGTACTTCTTGCCCTTGTCCACCATTATTCTATGGCTGATATCATATTCTGGGCCTTGAGTTTCCTTGGTCATGCATGGGGGGGCGTAAAGGGAGTTGCATTATTTGACATGAAGAAACATTTGGAAGAGTTAGGACTAATAAAATCCAGATCGAGCTCAAAATACAGGTGTGCCTAAATCAAGGAATGGGAACCTTTAAGTTAAGGATGTGCTTAAGTAACTCACTGGAATGGCTGTTGAGTTGGGCCTCAGAGTTGGTGGATGGGAGTGACCCACTGATCTACAGGAGAAGTATTTCTCCAGGGAGTTAGGGGTATATACGGTGGCACAGTGGCCTATGATTATCTAGTCCCTTGGCACTGCCTGCTCCCCAGCAGAAGGAATTTTTTGTATCAGCTGAATATTTTTAGATAAACTGCAGGCCTCAGAGGGTGGCTAGCATCCTTGGTGGTACAGGTAAAGACAAGGTCCTAGGCAAAGGAGCTAAAAATGGCTTTCTCTGTGTCCATTCTTTACACAGGACTAAAAAAAAACCCAAACCTTGACCATTCTGCATGTTACAACAGTGTCACTGGCACGCGGTTCTTACTGTGTGGGCTTTTCTGTCATTGATCATGCAGTGAGAGATGTGACAAGATTGTATGTTAGAGCCAGCAGCATTCTGAAGGGTCCGAGTCTGCTCTGATTCGGGAGCTTTGGTGTTGAAACGGTGAGTTTTGAACAAGGTCTGTACCAACTTTAGCATTTAATAGCTTGAGCCTCTCCCAGTCCCGCTCTGGTGTTAGCTGTGATCAAAGTTCCTGCAACTACTTGCTGGGTAGTGGGAACAAGAGTGAATGAGAAGGGGTGGAATAAAAACAGGTTAGCAGCATCATGGAGAGACGACAAGTAAAAGGCCTTATTCTCAGGAGTGTGAGCATGATACAGTGCCCTGTCACCCTGTCTCTCTGATTAAAGATTTTTCTTTGCTCTTTCCACAGTGCCTGGAAGGTTTTGCGTTCCCACCTCCCTGTCAGCCATTCTGTCTCACAATGTTTTCAAAGACACGGGAGATGATTTTCCCTTCAGTTGCTCCTGATCTCGGCCTCGAGTCCTGGACCACTCCAGGCATGATGAAAGAACATCCCCAGTTTGTGGCACTGTGGCAGCAAGACATGCTTGGAGAGGACCTGAAAGATAAAGAGCCTGGCTATAGAATTGGACCCTTAAAACCAATTAATTTCTTTGAAGGTAATTACCCACTGTGCATTCGCTCTGTGTCTGAAAAGGGCTACAGACTCTCGCAGATCCACAATCTGTGTGTTGCCCTGAATTGTTGGGGTTTTTATATATGTAACGATGATTTTTATTTACTGTGGCAGAGGGGAACGAATGAGGATCTGCCACAATTTGAACAGAAGCAATTCACACCTGTCCCTTTAAACGCGCATTTGTGGTTGGCTGCCTTTTATTGTTCTCCCTCCTCTGGGGCTGCAGAGGAGTGTGTGTGTAGAAGGATTTCCCAGCCTAGTGGGTGACCCCTCATCTTGCTACTCCAAGCAGTGGCTTCCCTCCCCTCCTTTCTTTCCAATATTAATTGGAAGCACGTGCTAAGGAATCTGTGAGCCTGCAATGCTAATGAACGCGCACGGCACAGAGCAGAGCGGGGCACCAGATGCAAAAGGACGGTCGTGTTTCCTAATGAGGGAGTCCCGAGACCCATCTGTTGAGTCTCGTGGGCCCTCAATGAAGTTAGCCCCGCAAGGTTGCCAGAGGAGGGGTTTTTTTTTCTCTAATGCTTTTAGTTCTCAACAAGTGCAATCCTGTATAGAGCAGCATGTCAGGGGGTTAGGCTTTGTTGTTACTAGCAGATAATGTGACTTTGAAAAGAACGCCCCCACCCCAGCTGAAAGGAGGATAACCCTCCTCTACCCCCTTCCTTCCCATCCTCCTTGCTCGGATCAATAACAGGTCCCTAGGCACAAAGCCTGCATTCTTTTATTCTCAAATTAGAGCAGCTGCAGCAGCAACACCACAGCTCATTGGAAACCTATTAGCTTTTGAAAGACTTAATCCAGTTTGAAAATAACTAGTGTTTCTCAATCCTTCACGCACTCACTCCCGTAAGAGGCAATATTCTTAGGCAGCATTGAGAGTGGACTGAGCTTATTATTATAATAACCTGCATCTCTCTCCCTGTCCCAGAGGGGCAACAAAGAAGGCAAAATGTCAGTTTCCCAGCTTCACACAGCCTAAGAACATCGGATTTACTCTGCCATATCACACCCTATCACTGAGCTATGCCGCCTACCGTCCTGCCTTCAATAGTGACCGATGTCTTGTGATTCACTCTCCAATTTCATAGTTTTTAAGGCCAGAAGGGACTATTATGATAATCTATTTGACCTCCTGCACAACACAGACATTAGCATTGCATCCTAGGTGGGATAAAAGCTGGGAGCAGCTGGATTCTTTGATGCTGCTCTGCTGAGCAACAGTGGAAATGTGGGGGTTTTTTGGGGGGTACTTTCTGCTACAATGGGAATTTGTTCTTTTCAAGCACATTAAACACAGAGCTTTGAGAATGGGAGCCTTGTGCATACTGATCAGATGCCTTGCTTGGAAGTTCGGGGAGCTGATTTTGGATAGAAAGGCTTTGCTCACCTGTCTTGGTTTCTTGTTTAGTTTTTGTGTCTAATTGCTCCTTTGCTGTGGATCTCCCTGCTCACAGAGTTGCTCTGTGAGCTAGTTATTCCCTTTTTAAAGGTGTGAATCTGAGCTTAGGCAATTGCCATGCCCTTCAGGGACATCTAGGCTGCAAATGCCTTATGAACATCATAACAGTGAGGGAACAAATTTTTCTGGAACAGAGTCCTTAATCTCGTGCCCCAAGTCAC
Source organism: Apaloderma vittatum (assembly GCF_000703405.1). Classification (NCBI taxonomy): domain Eukaryota; kingdom Metazoa; phylum Chordata; class Aves; order Trogoniformes; family Trogonidae; genus Apaloderma; species Apaloderma vittatum. Next base: position 57,710 of record NW_009692935.1, on the reverse strand, counting down.
ACTGGAAATCTGTAGATGATCAGGGAGCTTGTTTTCTCACTTCTTGAGTCCCAGCCTAGTGCGTTTGCTGGAACATCTTTCTCTGCTCTGTCTTTTCCTGTGCTGTGCCAGTCTTAAACCTTTCCTGTAAGTGCTGCCAACTCTTACCGGTAATGACAGGGCAGATATTTTGCCAGTAGTAGCTGGGGTAGGACCACCAACTGACTTCCTGAAGGCCACCGAACAGCAACAGCTTTTGATTTCTACTGACCTGGACCAGATTCAGTGTGGTGACCTAGAGCTAAGGGGCTCAGTATCTCATTACTAATCCCTTGAGCTAGCCAATTCCTTCCACCAAGTCAATGTTTTCTAAAGTGTTAAAAGACTTTTCCTGCCTGCCTGCCTGCCTGCCCATTAAATCCTGCTCTTCTGTCCATGTCCTTGGATCAGCCTAATCACTGAAGTGGATCAGTTTGAAGTCTTAGCGCTGCGAGCTGTGGTACTGACAGCGCAGAAGATGGCAGGCAGCGCCGCTGAGGCACTGTGTTGCAGTCTGCTCTGGGGTAACCCTGGCATACAATTTATATATGTTTCTAGATACTTTAACTCTAGAAAAAAAGAAACCAGGAGTTTCCCCGGATCATCCACTGACATTATTATTTGGGTTCCTCAAGTGCTAATTCCAATGGTGTTTTAGTCTTCTCACTTTCTGAGATGGGGAACCTGGCTCCACAGAATGGATGACGCGGAGCGCCATCAATATATTCTAATGTGTCCTTATTATTGAAGATACAGAGAAATGTGTTTCAAAAGAGAGTGTACAGAAAACAACTTTGTTTTACATTAGAATCTGCTATAGCCTCATCCACATACACTTTGCAGGGAACAACTTCCATTTTCTTAATTTTAGATTGGATACAGAGCAGTTTACAAGTTTGAGTCTTCGATATATGTGTCTCCTGTTCCAGCAAAGCTTCTTCATACTTCCTATAGGCTTACAAGAGTGGGCATGTACATTTTTCCATGTATTTCCTTTTTTTTCCCCCTCATATAAATCTGTGTGGAAAAGGGGGACTATTGTTAGACATTTCAGTTACTCATCCTTGATAACTGCTTTCTTAATATTTCCTCTGCTGAAGTGGGCATAGCCGTGTTTTCATGATGACTTTTTCTTGCAAAGGAGGAACCCTCTTTCCCCCACTACTTAGGCAGCTTATACATGTGCCAGTATCTGTGTGTGCACACGCATTTGAATACGAAATCTCTCTCGTCAACTTTATCTTAAAACAAAAATTACTCATAGAGAGCATGACTGCCTTCACATATAGTGCACCAGGCTGCAGACAAAAAGATCATAAACCTTCAAGCTTCTGCACTTGCTCTTACAGAAGGAGTTGTGTATTTGCTGATACAAATATGTCCAATATATGATGGGATGCTAACCACATTTACCCTTACTTTTAGCTAGTGAATCAGGATACTCTAAATTTTAGGCTGTCTTATTAAAAAATTTCTCACAATAGTTAATTAGTCTCCAGAATCATAGGGGATTGCTCTTTTCCAATACTGATGATGTCAGTTAGTGCTCTTTTACCATTCAAAATTAAGTTTGTGATGTGGAGCTTGACATGAAGACCCATTTCTAGCAAAGACACAGAAGGAAAATCTAACATTGTCCTTCCTCTTGCTAGCGTTTTGTTTACCTGAATTGTTTCCCAAGTTAACTCCTGTGGCTTAACCCCACAGAAGAGAAGATCTAATCTCTAGTTGTCCTCTGGGACTATTCCTGCAAGGTCCTTGAAGAATATATCCTGTTTCCCAGTCAAAGAGTCGTTTCAAGGATGTGTCCTGTCTTCTCATTTGAAGATTGTTTACCTGTTATTTATGAACTGTGTTTTGTCTATGGACTATTCCTAGTGTGGTGGTATTGTGAAGCTTTTTAGAGAAGGAGGAAGGATTAAAATGGCTCAGGCATTACATTCAACATCACATATCCTAGGCAGAAGTATTTACAGTCATATTACAAATGCACCAAAGCCCAGCCAACCCTCGGAGGCAGAAGGAATTCTGCCATCAGTGGGAGACTGACTGAGTCTGTGATATTAAGAGAATTCCTAATTACCTGTTCTGATGATGGTTTAGAGCAGCATGGGGTATTGTCGTTGGGTGTCACCTGTGGGACGAAATATTGACCATTTCAGGATGGTGCTAAAATAAAAGCCATTCAGGGATCAAATTATGGACAGGTTATTCCAACTCAGTTGTAGCAAACAGAATGCTCTCATTTATGCCAGCTAGGATTACAGTTTGGCAATTTTATTAGAATATGAAGAGGTCACTCATTGTTTCAAAGAGGTTTTTCCTGAAAGGAAGACAACCAGCACTGAAGAGCTGAAGGCACTGAGCTGTGCTCATTTGGATTAAAAATAGGTATTTTGGGCCAGCAGAGCTTCAAAATAAGCAAATTCTCAAACCAAACAGTTTTCCTTTTGGTAGCCGAAAAGGAAACCACACATCCAGCAGGAATTAATGTAGATCAAAGCAAACTCTGCAAATGATGCAGAAACACATAAAATAACAAACAAGGCTGGTGGGAAGAGGGGAGCTTTTGTAAGTAGATAGGCCTGTTCATGTTACACTGAAACCAAATGCAAGATTGCTAAAGAAGATACTTGGGAGGGGGATATAAGGCCATGGATTTTTCTCCTCAGAGGATTTTTCCCAACCTGTTTTTGGATGTCCGTTGTATTTGCACAGTAACATATAGGGGACATACTCGGCACCCAGTCTTGCTGATAGCAACTTTTGCCTTTCACCACTTATCTCTTACTTTCGTTCTCTTTCTAGTTTCCCTGAGCCTCCTTCTGCCTAAGTCTGTGGCAAAAACATGTTTGTAATTCTGCTTGCCCATAATGCTTCCATAACTAAACTTTCAATATTTAGCTAGGTTAACCTTTATACTTTCAGAACAGAGCAATTCTGAATGTTTATAGGTATTACCTGGTTAAACTGGAATGCATTTGTTTAATGTGTTATATATGAGAGTCCAAATGTACCTTAGAACTGTTTTTAATAGAAAATATAAAGTGAAAGTTGTTGCTAAATATTTTTAAACTCTTTGGTTTACTTATGTTTAAGTAAATATGTTGCTGCAATAACCAATACTTGTAAAAATTAAATTGATAGGGATCTGGCAGTTTTTGCAAGGAAGTCACTCTTTAGCTTAATGACTTCTCCAGTAATTCCTTGAATGCATCTTCATGAAGTGATGGGCACGGGCATATAATTCCTGAACTCCTTGGGGTTTTGATTCACTTAATTCTTGATACAAGAGGAAGGACCTTGCAGAAGGGAGAAGAATCCTTTGTCCAACAGTTGTGAAGAGACTGGGATTTCTGGGATAGCTGTGTTCCCTCCTGTGAGTTCTGCAGACCTTTCCCTGTCTCTTTTGTCCTGTTAGCTCCTTCCATGTGCCTCTCCGGCTGAGGAAGCTGCCTGTGTGGTGCCTACCTCACCTTTGGTAGGAAACAGCTCTTTCTTGTGCAGAAGGTAATTTATTTCATCCAGGCCCACAAGTGAGAAGGCTTTTTTATGGGATGTGTCTCTTACCTCTTACTCCCCATCTCTTACTTTGCCAGCCACACACCTTTTGAAAGCACCCTGCTCCATATTGCCGAAGGCTTGAGCAGAGCAGGTTCCCCAGGGCCTTATAGATGTGAGGACAGGACCCAAGCTGGATTGACACTGTCCTAGTGGTTAGAAAGATTTTTTTATTTTTTTTTTTTTAAACTTAGAGCAGCCCCTTTTCTCTCTGCTTTCCAGAGCAGCCTGCCGTCAGGAAGGGCAGGCCCAACTGCACCCATCCTGTACAGGTCATAGGATATACGTCACACCTTCCCATCTTCCCCTCGGCTGTGCACTAAAAGATGCCTGCTCGTTGTGTGGAGGGCAGGTTACTGCAGAAATGCTGCTCTGCTGAAGACTGTTGCTGGGACAGCTCTGGGGCAGGTGGAAAACAATGCTTTCCCACTGTACCGATAGACGCTTGTTTGAGCGACATAGATTTCCTCGAGCAGTTTTTTATTTCTCTAGGACTGTGGAATTGTTTGCCAGTTACTGGTTTTTAACATGGCCACTTTTAGCCTGCATGGAGACTAGTGAAAGTTTGAGCTCTCCCTGTGGGGAAGCTCATCTCTGTGTGAGCAGTGGAACGGTCAATAGGTTCCACACATCAGATTGTTAGACAAAGGGGCAGCCTGCAGCAAAAGGGATGTTTGTACTGTGGCCAGAGTCAGCTTCCTTAAAAATAATAGCCAAGGGTAAACACTATCAGTTCACGAGTTGGATGCTTGTAAAAAAAAAGTCGGCCCGCTAGCTAACCCGTTAAGAAGGGAAATAAGACTTGACAGTTCACTATGTTGTGATTCTAAGCATGAAGTTTCCCTTGGAAAGTGCTTATGGTGCTGTGCAGGCAGGGTGAGTGCACTGCAGTCATTGATGGCAAGTGATTGGGAAGATTTGTTGCTATACAAAAATTTGTGCATGGGTTGGTTTTAGGTTGTTTCAGCCGATCCACATCAAGTGACAAAATGCAATGCTGTCAGACCTGGAGCGACAAAATAAAGCTGGCATTCCAAAAAAGAGTATGTGCATACAGGGACTTTTGTTTTTCTGCTCAAATGTGGTCTTTATTTTTGTGACTTCAGATTACAAAAAATGTGAGGGAGTTGTTTAAAGAGAATTATCCCCAAGCTCAAGATAGCTTTGTTAAAGCAACCTGCTACTAGAGGAGGCTTTTTGCAAAATTTATTCCCAAAGTGGTGCCTTCCAAGTACAGAAGAAATTTACATTTGTGACCTCCTTTGTTCTTGGTAGATATATGTCCAGCAGGTCTAAAATTTGGTCAGAACTCTGCATCCAGTGGCTAACTGGGTGATCCTGGTAATCAGGGGAGAAAATGCTGGACTTAAAGAGTTTTGAGAGGAAGTTCACTGATGGGAAAAGGCTGAAGAGACCTTAGTGAAAGGCATGGAGTAGACCAGCCCTAAAGCAGGCTGGACAGCTTCTGGGTGATTGTTTTATACAGAGTATTTCAAAGTCGCTAGAAAATCTCTCATTCAGTCCATGAGTTTTTATACTGTCCCACTGTGTTTAGCTAGCCTCAGATGTATGGAAAGTCATATTAGAATTGGAATTTTTTTTGAGGACAACAAATGGCTTGGTGAAGGCCTTGTACAGAAGCGGAGAGTAAAAAGCCCATTCCTGTGACACAGTTTCCACTGTGATTGTAACGATTGTGCTTAGCACTGATAGCTGGTATCAGCGATAAATTATATTAATCAGGACACAATCCCTAGTCCATAAAATTGGGTTTAAGTAGTTGGGACAAAAAAATGGCATAGAGATATAAAAGTGATTTAAGGTGCATAAGGAAGCCTGCTTAGGAACAGGCACTTAGCCCAGGCCTTACACAAAAACAACCCAGGCAGGAAATTAAATGTATGCTTTGACATGAAACTGAAGACATCAATTGTCTGAGGTTCTTTTGCTGAAATACCTTGCTGTGTGCCCCACGGATTGACTACAAGGCTAGTCTTTCATTCTGATGCCTCAACCAGTGTTGATAAACACAGCTTGAAAACTGATCTAAAGGGACCTGTGGGGCTTTTGTTTTACACATTTTTCATCAGGACACTGCTTTCTAAAACATGATTAAATTTGGGATAACTTTGACCACAATTAAAACTGATTAGTCTATAACTCAAGAGTTTTCAAAAATAAATAAATGATTGCCCCTAAACTTCCAGAAGCTCAAAAGCCTGTAAAGATCCTTAAACATTAGAAACTGCTGCCTTTACATAACTGTTAATACAGCTATTGCTTTTATTGCAGTGTGGTTCTTTTAAGGTATCTGTCATCCTATGTATGCTCGTACAAGAATTGTATTCTCACTCAAAATAGTCGTTGGCTTTTTGTCAACAAAAAGCTATAATCAGAATAATTTTCATATGAGCAGTACTTTCACAATGAAAGTCCTGCATTCAAGATATTTCTAAAAACTCTGAGCTTGAAAGGGAAGTTTTTGCAAAAGAAAAATGCCGTTTACATCATTATATTATAGAGAAGTCATTTACATAAGAAAGAAAGCAATAGAGAAGCACGAGTGCTGTCATACCAGATAAGATATCCAGTGCGCTAATATTTGTCAGCATTGGTTGGTGCAAGGGGCAAAGAAATTAGAAAGCGATTAATTGTTTGCCTAAGGGAAAACAATAATCTGAGCCTGTAGTTAGTACTTTGGATCAGTACTAATTAATTTTGAAATGTAGCATTTTCGGTTTCCCAGGTCTTCTTCTGGCAGAGAGTTCCACAGATTCATTATTCATATTGAGACTTTTCTTAAATCACGGGTTTTTTTAAGTCACCTTTCTACTTCATCTGTTCACTTGCTGTATGTTTGATCATTTTATGCAACTCTCATCTCATTTGCATTTAACAATGATAATCCTAGTGGGTTTAGCCTATATTTTTCAAGTACTTCTTTAAGCTTTTAGCCACTTACCAATCTCTAGACTCCTCTTGTTTCTGCCCTCTTCTGTCCTTCCTGAGGATTTGGTATTTTAGATGAGGAACTTATGTAGCGACACTGTTGTAATAGGAAAGTAAGAAAATTTATACTAAATGCCCATATATTATAAACAACCATCTAGACAAGATTTTACAACACTTATCCAAGGCTCTTAACTTTTACGTTTTAGATTGTCAAAGCAGAAGTATAATGCGTTCTGTTGGTAAGAAAACGATGGTTTGGCTGAGCCAGGTAGGCATGCTGGGCTCCTGCTATTTCATGATTATAGCTGAGTGAAAATAATGTTATTTAAATTACAGGAGAGCTGCAGCACCAAGCATGACTTTTCAGCCTGAGTATGATCTTTCACATTGCTGCTGGAGGTAAATTGATAGTGACTCATAGCATGTTAGTACTGAAAATCTGTTGGTTCAGGGCCTGTGGTCTTCTACTGGATGATCACATTACAATTTTAATGTTTCCTGTGCGTTTGGGTATCTTTAATTCTGGAGTACGTGTTTTAGAAGGTTTGCACTCTCCATATTTCAGAGTGTCTTGCTGCTGACACTGAGCGTTAGGCAGTGTGAATGGCTCATTTCAAGTGATCTTGGTCTGTGGTGAGAAGAACAGGAACAAGTCCAGTGTACACAGAACAACTGACTTTTGTTTACTGAGTCAAGGCTGTAAAACCATAAAGGGAGCAAAAGCTGAAATCAAGGGAAATAGAAATAATGGAGTGGGAAGGGAAAAGGAAAATCAACATTTGAGGGTTCTTCTGTATGAAGCAGAGATCTGGGTTCCAGCAGTGGAGGAAAGGCGTGAGTCATTCTTCCAAAACTTTACCTGACACAAGAAGCACTTTATTTAAATTCGGATTTGAGATTCTTGGAGGTGAAGAGTTTATTTATCAGCAAGAATTCACCAACATCTTCCCTCCCTCTCAACTTTCAGCCTGATTCATCAAAGCCAAAAAGGAGCTTTACATATGATGATAGATAGACTCTTGGACTGCTTGTTGAGGGGTCCTCCCTTATAAGATGCAGGAAAAGCTTCCTTAAATTTTATTCTTTAAAAAAAAAAATGCTTTCAGTGGAGTCTTCCTCCTGATTGAAAACTACTGCTTCCTTGAAAAATCTTTGGTCTTTTAGAACATTTTAAAACAGATACTCTTAGGAAATGCTGTTGCTTTGGGGCATCTGGCTTGTAATCAGTCAATCCTTTCAGAGCCGAGCTCTTCTGTCACGACACCGCCCCAGAGCATGCCTAGTGTGGTCCTGAGGAGCCATGTGCCTTATATGTCCATTGCGTCTTGCAAGAGGTCAAGTAGGGGGAAGCCAAAGGATTTGTGCAAATGGTGGAGCCAAGCAGAAGGTCAGGGATGGCATTTTGTGGCCATGGGAAAGAGACAGCTCTTTCTCCTGGGTCGGGATGAGTCTCCATCAGTGCTGAGTCTCAAAGGATCATGGGGCTTCCATGGCTGGCACCCAGTGTTCTTAATTTTGTGGTGAATGAGAGCCCTGAAAGCACATAATTTAATCCGCCTGAAGATAATTGTTGAAATAAATCATTCTCTTGTTTAAAGAATAAATCTTCAGCAAGTTTCAAGAGAGCCTACAGAACTGCTGATTTTAATCATCACATAGGGAAGTATCTACACGGCTTAGTGTTTCCAAACCAGCAGCGCTGCTATGAAAAAGTCAGGTCTGGATTTAGAAGCTGTCACAATTCAAGCAAAACTTTTGCAGAGATTCCTGAATTCACAGCTGGAAGAGGAGATGCCTGGTGAGCAGAGAGCCCACGGTCCTCTCCACGTGTCACTAGCCAGTAGGCCACTGCTCTTTGGTGCCTCAGTTTCCATGTCTGAACACGAGGCTCTGTGGGCAGCGCTCTGTAGCGCGTTGCCATTCTGGAGGGGAGAAATGCTTCAGGAGAGATGGGTATTTTTGCTTTCTGGTGTTGATGGGCTCTTGCTGGAATATGGGTTACATATGACAGGAAATGTGCTGTGGTGTGTCCGACTGTACCACAGAGAGCGATTCCAGTCAATGGTGGGTGATTTCTATCAGACTGCCCTGTGGTCATCCAGTGGGCTCCCCAGGGCTCTGCTGGGGAGTTTCTTGTTCAATAGCATGTTCTGCTTTGGCTGGAATTTTTCAGGGTTTGGCTGGTCCAGAAGGGGTTTTTTTGGGGGGTGTGAAAAGGATTGGTTTGGGTGAGATACTTTCTAGCAAAGTAGAAATTACACTGGTCAGCTGAGGTCTGGAAAACCGTGCTTCACTAAACCTCCCCGTCCTTCATCTGGGAGCTGTGCTATGACAGAGGCGGTCACTGCAGAGGCAGGATGTGGGCTGTAAGGACTGGCTAAGGTGTTCCGTGACGAGGCGTGCGTGAGGTAGGGTTTGGATAGACTAGAGCTTCTTCTGAGGCTTGATTGTTCCATTAGCACTTGGCAATTCAGTTGCTTCTGTGACAGCGCTCTGTGTAATCCTGGCTAGTTAGTTAAAAGGCATTGTTCTTCCAATTTATGATCCGTATGTTAAATTGCAGAGATATTGGGCCCTTTGTGCAGAAAAATATGCATCCATTATGGATTGCAGGCAGGTTCTTGTTACCCATTTTCTTCCTGGCCACTAGTTCACCGCCAGAGAAAGCTGGTGATCTTGATTTTCTCCCATGTTTTTGTTCATTTTAATCTTTTCTGGGAGAGGACTTGGAGATCTTGTTTCTGCAGCTTGCTCTGGTTGTTTCCACTGCAAACAATCGATTTCTTCCTGTCCTCCAAACTGGGAAGTGCTTCCTACTCTCCTGAGCTGATCATACTGATAAAAAGTAAATTCATACAGCTTTTGGCACAACACTATTTGAGTAGTTCTAAGTGGCTGGGAATTAATTCACTGTGCCATTTAATGTACTTTGAAGAAGAAGAAATCTAGCTACATTTTATTTTGGTTGTATTTTGTGTGAAACGTATGTAGTTTTTGGAAGCAGATATATTAACTTTGTGCTAGGCTGATGTATACCAGTTAAAAATTTGTCTCCTGGCATATGGAATTGAAAGCTGAGGGTTTTCTCAGGCATGGATGCCACCCAGCTCCCTCGAGTCTAAGCATCCTAGCTCCCTGGTACGTGACTGTGTCTAATAGATATGAACACACTGGGTCCCAGCGCTGCTTCCATCCAGTCATTCTTTTTAAAGTTCTTAGAACTTGCTTTTGTCTGAAGCAAAGTATTTGTCACATGTTAGAAAGGGCCTTACTGTGTAGTAAACCAGGACTAACCAGAAGGATTTAAAACATTGTTAAATATCATAGAAGCATAGAATAGTTTGGGTTGGAGAGACACTTCAAAGGTCATCTAGACCAACTCCCCCATCAGTGAGCAGGGACATCTTCAACTAGATCAGGTTGCTCAGAGCTTGACCTTGAATGTCTCCACAGGTGGGGCTTCTACTGCCTCTCTGGGCAACCTGTTCTGGTGTTTCACCACCCTCATTGGAAAAAATTTCTTCCTTATATCTAGTCTCAATCTAGCCTCTCTTAGTTTATATGCAAGTGTGGGATATGTTTAGCTCCAAAAGTGGTGTGGGTGTAAACAGTGTGTCATGAACCATTCTATTGTGTATCAGTTACAATAATATACATAAATTATAGAACTATCATATGTCATAAGCGCAGACTTTCATAGACGATCATTCTCACAAATTCGCATTTGCAGAAAATCTTTGGGGCCGTTGTCTTTGTTCAAAGTTAAAAACAAGTAATCTACTTACAGTCTTGAAAGACTAAATTGTAAAAGAAACAGCACTGAAGCAGAAGTGTGACATTTCCAGCTATCTTGAGAGGGAGTCCTGTCCTACAATACATTTCAGGTGACAAAACACAAATATGATGCACAGTGCCAACTGGGACGAAAGAATAGACCCTCTGCTGCTGGGAAGAAAAGACTGTAGTAATGTGATTATGGTAATGGTCAACAAGTCATAGTCTTGTGCTTTTGTTCACTGTAATTAACTTCTTGGAATGGCACAGTCGCTTTCTCTGTGCTCATCAGATGGCCCAGCTTTTGTGTCCGCAGTCTGTTATTTCTCCTGCAGGGACTGCAAGCCTCCAAGTGCATTACTAAATGAATTCATTGCTGGCACAAAGATTCAGCAGTAGAATAGAGATTGATATCTTTTGTTGTCAGACATTCAATACCATATAGCAATCCAATTACTTAAGCTGTTTCTATCAGTCTTATTACGGCTCACTATTGAGGCATGCTTTAAAGCTGGATAATTCTGTCTTGGAAGAATGTAGTGGAACAGATTAGAGCTTTAATGAGAAGGCTTTCTGTGGACTAGGGCACTTCCATTGTATGTGTTGAGATTGAGGAATCATACCTAGGCAAAGGCCCGGAGTCATTGTTGCAAAGACGGATCAAAGGCAAGCCTGAAATCTGTACAATTGCTTGAAGAAATTTTATGGTTATAAAAAATAAAAAAACAACAAAAGAAAATAAAAACTGGCAAGGGTTCTGTCTGTTATTGCCTATTTGATGAGAATCTATGATAGACTGGGAAAAGGAAATGGCTTATTGGAATTCGGATTGTGGAATGGATGTCTCATTTTGTGTTTGAACTTCTCCTCCACTGTGCTATAGGTCAAATTCTGTGCTTAGCTATAGTGTTTTAGGAATGCTGGCAGCATAAGTTCAGCGCAAGACTTACTCTGCATACAACTACCCAGAGTAGATGTTGGGAGAGTAGGGTATCCAGTGCACAAACACATGGCAGGAAGGAAGTTTTCAATAATTGCATGTGGAGGAGAAAACATCACATTGGCAAGTCAGCCCTCCCACATTTGCAGCCTTGCTCATGCTCTCGGTAGCACAAAGCAGGTGTAGACAGAGCTCCAAGACAGCAAAAAGCTGCAATCAGACCTCGAAACAGAGACTGAAGTGTGGAAGTGGAAAATATTTTTTTTTCCTTCTGTGAGGAAGATAATCAACAATATACATATAAACAAACCTGTTTACTTTGCAAATATTTTAGGAGGTAGTCTGTATATGTAAAACAAGTTTATTGTGGCAAACACAAGCAGCAGAGACTTGGACAATGCCAGATTAAGTCCGTACGTCCAGCAAGATAATTTGACTGCTCCTTGAATGTATGATTTCCCTTGAACTTGTAAAACATGATAAAAATATTCAGCTCTCTTCTAGGTCTCAGCAGAAACGTCTGTGCTTTAAGCCAACAGTGTGAACAGAAGCACCTAGGAATTGCTAAGGTTGAAGTAAATTGGAAAGGCAGATTAGACTGATGGTATCGTTTGTGAAAATAAGTATATCTGAACTTGTCTGAAATTATACCTCCCTAGATCACTATCCTTAAATATTTGAGAGTATGTTCTATTTTTTGATATGATGTGTCAAAGCAATCACTGACTTGATTTGAGTGGCAAAGCTATGTAATTTCTGCAGGAAAATACCAATTTCCAATAGTTTGAGACTACAGCCTGGTTTTCCTAAATGCAAAAAAATGTGTATGATTTATAGTTTCAATGAAAATACCCCTTATTTTCCGTTTCTTATGGTTTTACACTGTCGACAACAAAATATTTCCTTACAAGAGACAAAGTTATGAAGTATTACAATGCACACATATTGTTTGACTAATATTTTCAAAATACTAATTAAGAGAACAGCAATCATAAAGACATTTTCCAAAGGAAATTGTATTAGAGTAAGGGTGTGGGGGTGTTAAAGTAAGCCTGAGGAACACCTAAAAGTTTATCTGTGCGTGTAGATTTGTTTTCAGAAAATGTTTGCATTCCTGTATATAGACCACAAACACTGCTTTTCTTCAGCAAGAAAGGTGTGACCCAGTTTCTGGGCAGAAGCTAAACTTTATTTTGTAGCCTCAGTTGCCTGATGTGGATTGAAGTTAATGTTTCATGAGGCAAAGGACAGCACCTGTTCATTCCAGGAACGGTTGCTGCTAAGATATTTGTTTTGGGTCAGAGTTAAGGTGATTTTGTGCTGAATTATCAATTTCTTTGTCACTCAGGAGTGTAAGGCGCAGTTAAAGATTTAGGGTGGCCTGACCTTTATTCTGTTTGTTGTTGACTTTTAACGACCGCTGTCTACAGTAACTGCTTTCTTGAAATTTATTTCAATTTGTTTCCATTTATTTAGGTATGAGGGGTTTGGACTTGGGATCTTCCAAGGCGAGCTTTTTTATGTGCATTTTCATTTATTTTGCCTAAATACGTTGAAACCTTCAAGCCAGATACTCAGCTAGTGTAAGTCAGCTTAGTTCCATTGACGTCAGTGGAGCGGCGCCAGCAGCAGATCTGACCCACTTCTTTAATCTGATCACTTGTCCATCCCATTTATTTCGGATTACATCAGAATGAGCAGAGCCTTACCTCATTCACCACAAACTCAATAGAGGTACAACCTTGCAAGTTTTGGCAGAAGACTATCATCACTGAGAAACATGTAAAAAGCAAGAGTGGCATCCAGTCCTCTGCTGTGCAGAAATTTCTTGGAGCCAAGGAGTCTGACAGACCCTTTACTTCATATGGGGCTGTGCGGCATGAAATTACAACTTGCTCCTAATAAGTTATGCTAAAGGTAGCTTCCCACAAAGCATTAACCTAGTACAGCATTTTATGTGGTCTAAATATCTATTAACTAATCAGTAATATTAAGTCGGTATTCAGGATGCTTTGTGCTACTACAGCAAACTCTGAGCCTTCAGAAATCTCAGGATCCCAGCTGTCAAGGCTGTGCTGGTAGCCAGCTACCTTATAAATTTCCAGAGGAATTCAGATTTAAGTTTGCAGTCACACCTTGGGTCTGGCACCTCTAACTTGTTCCTTCTGTTTCTCCTGGGGTTTATTGTGATTTGCCCTTGGGTCTGTTCCCTGCCATTATCCTCTCAGATCAGTATTGGATGATTAGACTGAGTATTATCTTCATATCACATGCTACTCTCCCAATGGATCTCGGTATCTGTTCTCTCTGACTGCTTGAGTGAGCACATTTGAAGGTTTGGAGTTGTTTGTTTTTATTTTTTTGTTGGGGAGAGTGGAAGTGCCAATACACAGTTGAAGAATCATTTTTTTTTTCCCCTTAATCTGAACTGATGATTGAACTGACTCTTGGCTCTTCTGCTTATTCTCAAACAATAATCTTATTCAAATATTCTACTGACTTCCAGGGACACTTTCCCAGGAGTGTAAAGTATCATGTGTTTGGGCTCTCTGAGTTTTGTGCGTTCAGAGAAGTCACTTGCCCCTGAAAGTTTACATGAAAATGTTAATTTGTTTCTGTCCCATAACCTTGCAGTGAATGTACACTCCTAAGAAGTCCCAGGAACATGTTTTTAACCACAGCAGATACTTTCTCAGGTTCTGCTGCACGACCTATGTTTCTGGTTTATGTACCTCTATGCTTTATTTACATTTCCTTAGTAGTGTTTTACATTTTTGTTGCCTGTTTTCCATGATCGTTGCTAATATTGACAAGGTAGCACAAATACTGCTTTTTTGGGAGGATCAAACTGTCTTGCCCATTCATGTCCAACTGGAATGCAATAGTCCATTTTCTCAGCAGTCAGTTGATCCTCAGCAGCATTATCTAATGTCCTACAACCTTTTCTGGGCTAATCATGCTGTGGCCATTGACTTTGTACTGGATTTCCTCCAGTATCTCCCTTCAAGAGTTCGCAAATGCCAAAATGATGTGAGACATTGCAGTTCTGGTATCTTTTTCCGAATACCAGATGTTGTCTTGGCTCCTCTTATTCACAAACTATGTCTTGTTTTTTGCGGACACCAATATTTTTGCCACAAATCTTTTTCTGTATGTTGTCTGTCATATCTGTCCAAACTGTTCCTGCCCCCTAAGTTTCAGTTTGGGTTGAGTGGCTTCCTTTTCTTGTCAAGTTCTAGTTGGATTATTCCTAAATCTTTTAACAATATTTCTTTCTCTTTTCCCCCTCTACACTGCAGTATCAGCTTAACCCTCATGCTAGCTTGTATTTTCAGCTATCAATTAGAAACAGAACATTTCTGTCATTTTTTCTGTACTGTTTCAGCATAGCACTCCTCGTTTGATAGCCTGCCTCCCCTGCCTGAGTTAACTAAACTGTATAAATCACCTATGGCTCCAGAATCAGGCATTACCTGAGAAGAGACAGTGTTCCTGTTGGCTAGAAAGGAAAGCGACTGCTCACACTTGTCTTATCTCTACTCTGTCTTTCTGAAGGACTTTGACTTTGGTGGGATTTTACAACTCTTTTTTCTTCCACACAGAATATTGCCATTTTCACTTTATTTGTATTATTGTCCAGTTCTCAGAAGCTGCTCCAAATCAAGGGAGACAGTGCTCTGCCTAAGCAACAGCCTCATTCGCTCCTAATAGCAACATCTCTTAATGCTGGAGCCTGGTTTGTTAATGAGAGTCTGACTGACAGATCTCAGAGCCTACTGAAAGAACAGTTTCCGTGAGCCTTAAACGTGCCATTTAGGCACTTAAACTCTGAGTGAGTGTATTTTTTATGCTGTATGGTGGCTGGACTCCTTTTTGCTTTTTTCCTTAGAAAGAGTAAATGACCCCTGCCTAAACCTGAAGAACTCAGAGTAGTGTCTCAAATCTTCTGGCCTTCTCTATCATTACTATTTTCATTGCAGAAGACACATAAAGCCCCATTTATCTCCCTTAGGTCTCCCTCCAACAAGCTTTTCTCTTCCCTGCATTCATCGGTGGGGTCTCTGCTGTGTCCAGAGAAGCCAAGCTGGAGGCCAGGTTTGCTCTTAGAGATAGTCTCATTGCAAGTGTGGAAGGGGAGATCTGTTTTAAAATGAGAACCCCTAAATGTACTGGTAAACTTCCATGAGTGCACAGGAAGGAAGACAAAAATCATGGTTGTGAAGGTCAGGCTCAAAGTGTTCTGGTCTTACAGAAGGTTCTACAATTGTTTGTGGAGTATACACTTAAGACCTTTGCTGGATGAAGGCTTTATTAAATATGAGTGAACTAAATAAACCAAGCAAGTACAAAAATCAATTAGTTTTTGCAGTATGCTTGAGAGAAAAACACAGGCAACTTTTGCCTTACTTTAAAGAAAAAAACAGGGTGGAAAAATGAAGCAAGTAACTCAGCTCTTGGGAGCAAGTAGTAAAAGCAGACCCAAAATTCAGAAGATTTTTGTTCTGGGCTTTGTCTACTCCACTGACATTTTAATTTTTAAATGTTTTTTGTTAGGATGTTGTGTTTATTGTATTCATTTTTGTGATTACTTTCATAAACAGAAAGCAGTAAATTCACAGTGAAGTTAGTCCAAAGTTGGGACTATGTCAAGTTCAAGAGGTACAGCAGAAATTTAGTGAAGATGCAAATATATCTGCATCTCGTCAAAAATCGCTCTTTCGTTTACCAAGAAAACAGAACTAAATTAATGGATTTTAGATGAGAAGGAAACTTGAGACTATCTAATATGACCATATGTATTTTGCATGCCATAGAATTCCACTCAGTTATCTCTGCAAAACTATTTCCTTCCAGATGGTGGGCCAGATCGCACCTCTGCTAACTTTAACTACTTCAGTTTCAAAGCAATAGCATTCTCCAAAGACGAAGTCTGACTTGACTATTGTAGGTTTACTGTATAAAGACCTAATGATTCCGAAGTCCATGAAACATGAAATGAGTGATACATGTATACACTCTTTTGGTAATCCCACAGTTGGAGAGATTGCTCAAGAAAGGAATGAAGGGAGGCAAAGGAAAATCAATGTTTAACCTGGAAATATTTGTCAGTTAAAAAGTCACAAGGAAGTGAGTACCTTTAACACCTAAGATAGTCAAAGTAGGAATTTAATTTATCTTTTTTTTTTTTTTTTTCCCGGGAGTGGTGTGATCTTTAAAAACCAGGTGAGCTCAGTCAAAAAATCTTCCTCAGAAATCTTTTTACCATTGCATATCCTAAGTTCAGGAATATTACCTAAAAGTATTTGAACCCATTTATTTTATAGAAGGCTGCCAATCCAGAGTCTGCCAACACTTAAACACATAACTGAAGTCCATCCTTCTTATGTAGAACCCATAACTGTGTGCATAACCACCTTTTCTGAATAGAGATGTTTTTCTGAACTGGAGATATAACTTGGGTGCATTAACTTCTTTAAGGGAGTTATATTTTCTGGCATCTTGCTGCTTTTCTTTTTTCCATTCAAAAATACATCTACTTTAACATCATGTTGAGTTTGAAAGTATGTTCCTTTACATTCTCACAAGCTCTTGGTTTTCAAGGCCTGGAATTTCTTATACAAGGAAATCTGCTAGGAGTCTGTAAGAGTACAGTAAACAGAATATCTACTTCTCCCCCTAGTTCTGCATCTCAGATCTGAAAAAGTGTAAACATCTTAATCCCTCTGAGGGAGGTGTCTCTCAGGTATTTCCTTATTGATCAGTACTACACAGTGCATCGATCTGTCTTGTCTCAAGTAGCTGAAAGGACTTTATGCATTGCATTTTCTCAGTAGTGCTATAAAATAACACATCTTGGCAAGTGAAGCCAGCCTGTTCATGTATGGATTTTCTGCCTTGAATGATTTTCTGAAATCAATAGCTCATTAAAAAGAAAAATCCCCAATTCTCACAATTCATATCCTTGCAAATAACAGATTGACTTCAGCAACAGTGCCCAGCTGAGTTCTAACACTGTTTTTTGAGGGTGGTGTGTTGTTTATTCAGATGCCCTTACTGCCATCTCATTTTCACTTGGTCCTTCTTGAAAACCACGGTTTTAACAGCATTATCCATTCATTAATTCTTAAAAGTAATGCTCTGTTTGCAGAATGGTTAAACAGTTACTGAAAATAAGGTCTGCTTTTGAATCCCTTAGAAATATGACTGCATCCCCAGCAGGTAACTCATTTTCAGGAAGGAGTGCAATCATAAACCTTTTAAAAAATCATTCTCTAGGAATCCTTTATGTGTACTTTAATTCCTCAAAAGAAGGGTCAGATAACTTGGGAAGGGAGGAAGCTTTCCATCCCAAGTGTGTAAAGCACTACAGGCTTTAATTTATTGACTGACTTGATCTGACTTTTAAAAGACTCCCCAACTTGGCATCAGTATTCTCTTTATCTCACATGCAATGAATCTGTCCTTCTTCCCTGTGTCTAAGTACCTAACAGCTGTTAACTTAAGAGGCCAGGCCTTGCTGGATCCATAAGGATTGTACTTCAAGGTACATTTGGATTAAAGCTTTCTTTTCTTCTGCTTGGTTCTCAAGTTGCTGCACTACCTGCTCTATTTGACTTTCTTGGCAGCTTGGAAACTGTGTCAGATGTTTTTCAGAGTGTTCTTTTTTTTCAAGGTGATTTTTCTTGCACCCAGACATTGTAATTTAAATATTTTTTTTTCAAGTACAACAACAGGATTGAGAATGCTCCATGGGATGCTGAAGTTGGCCACCTTCACAAAACTTTTCCGTATGATACATGTCAGTAGCAGAGCTTCAAGGAGTGTCGTCCTCTTTTGCTTTCTACATAACATGAGTTCAACAGGTGTTTCAGAACACCTCTGATATGGAAGTATTAGTGTACCTGATCTGGGAATGTAAAGAGAAGGCAAGAGAGGTGGGGAAAGGAAGGTAACTGTGGAAGACTAACTGGTTCCATAGGACACCTTCAAGCAAAGGGTGGCAAAAGAATAAAATTAGGTAGATTTGACTTCAGTGTGAGACTAAACAGCATGCCAGCAGAGACACGTAGTTTAAAATAACACTGGGAGATTAGGAGAATGGGCCATGCCCTCTCTTGAAGAGTCTCTGAAAGGTCTGAGGGAATCCTGAGCCCGTTAATAAATTTCTCAATCTCAGACGGAAAATGCAGCCGGTAATACGACTGACGGAGCAGCAATAGTCCAGCCAAGGGATTAAAATCAGGAATTACCTGCTTTGTTTTGTTAAAAAAAAGAAATATAAGGAACTGTTCTGGGAGCTGCAGAAGCTCAGTTTCCTTTAGAACCATATCCTCTGTCTCCCAGAACCACTCATGTCCAGAACAGCAAAAGGCAGCTTCTGCTACATCTGCTATGGAGCTGCACATGTGATTCAAAGGTTAGAAATAAGCTGATTTGTACTGATTGGACAAGTAACCATTGATCCCACACCTTCAAGGCGATTTTCCTCGGCTGGGGGCACTAATTGAGGTCTCTTTCCTCTGTGCAATGACAGGACCTGTAGGAACATAATTATCTCCAAGTCTTTTTCTTCTCCCCTGACAACTTGTATTGAAGTGTGCGAGTGGATTTAAGAGTTTTTAGGGGGAGACATGAACAGAGGGACAGCATGAGTGCATAAGCCTCATTTCCTCAGGAAATCAAGTGGAAATGTTTGTATAGTTTATACACTGCACAATATGGTTTGTGTCTCTCATCCTACCTGGAAGGTTGTTGTTGTAACTTTATGTTCCATTGTTGCACTTTGTCTAATCTAAAATTTCTATAAATACTGCTTTGGACCTTTGCAATTTGTTTTCATGCATCTCATAGGAACCTAGGACTGGAAGGGGCGTCCTGGGTCATTGTGTCCGGGCTCCTGCTGAGGTATATGAACTGTAAAAGTTGAAAGAGAAAAGTACTGTATAATAAACTTCTGGTTGGTGCAGTGGGAAAGTTACTGAGACAAATGAAACCTTCCGTGTGGCCTTTATAAACGTGGAAATTGCAACGTGGGGCAGTCCCCTCCAAATCTTGGGTCATTTGCTTATCTTCTGCACTAACCGCAAAGGATGAATGAATTTTCTCCTTTACAACACAAGAGTATGAAGTATTCACATTGTCTTCAGAAAGTCCTGGGGAAAAGATTGCCAGAGTGTAAAAAGAGTTTTAAAATGTTTAACGTGTTTACATGGAGGCAGTCATTTGATCCAGGTTGAGGAGAGACATCTTTTAGCTTTTAAATGTGCTTCAGTGACAGTAAGGCATGCTCAGCATTCTGCAGGATTTACCTAAACAAAACAAGAACCCAGAACTCCTTCCATGGAATAAGACAATAGTTAAAAAAGGGTGGTGTTTTCTTAAATACAGGACACATGGGAACAATAGTATCAGATTATTTCTGAAGCTATATTATAATCCTAGAATGAAAACTTGATGATCTAACATTAAAACCCATAAATGCCTGTGCTTCAGAATTTGTGCTATTTGCTTTAAGACTTGAGCTGTGCACTGATTATTAGTATTAAATGCACTTCTTTCGTATATGTAGATACTTGCAGATTGTTAAGGACACCTGTAGAATATTTTTATTCCAGAATATCTAGATTGTTTCAAATCTCGGTGATAAAGTGCGCTCTGTATAGAGTCATAAAAGATGCAGCTGTTCAGAAGAAGGTACAGCCTGTTAGAAGTAATAGGACAACAGCTTATTTGATAGTTTTCAGAAAATAAGCAGAAAACAACACAATTTGAAAGTCTCCATTTTGCAGTATTTAAACTGTGTTCAAAAATAGAAAGGTCCTTTTGGAATTATTTCAAACAATTTCCATTTTTGAAAATAGTGTCATACATAATTAAAACATTGACACTTTAAATGTTTTGTAGGGAGTAGCTCCAGTGGGAACTGGTAAGACCAGTGACTGACTTCAGTGTTGCCTTGGGCTGGATTTGGCCCCGTTGCAATTTTACACCTCTTTACCCTTACACCAGAGCTTGACCCAGCAAGACAGGGAGCACCTTAGCAGAATGCTTGAGATTGTGAGTAGTTTAAGCATCTGAACAGACTCTTTGACTGTGGTTTGACTGTTTGTATCCTAGAAGGTAAAGCGTGTGCTTAAATACTTCACTGGGTTACCTTGTGCTCCAGACATGAGCTCCATCAGCCTCCTGCCGAGTTCACGTACACCCAGAACTGACGTGTGCACAGTGAACTACATTATGCAGGCAGTTCATAAAATCATAGTAAGAGAGATGGAAGTTCCAGCTTTATTTCAAAAAAGCCCATTTGCTATAAAGAAAAATAAAATTAAATGCTTTAGTAGAATTAGACAGTTTTAAAAAGTCATTCCAGAGTCTGGATCATTAAACTTTGGACCTTTAAAGGTATTTAACTGTAAAACTCCTGACTGAATGAAAACCTATCTCTGGAATGTTGTAGTTACTTTTGCTTTAAGGTGTTCGGAATGAGCCTAGTCTTTTAAACGCCATGTTAATGCTTTCAGTATGTTAATTTTTAACAAAGAGGTTTTCTTCATGAAAAGCACATTTTCTGCCCAACAGAATTTGAAAGTGTTTTCCATTAAAACTTTGAAGACTGTTAAATTTGACATTGCTGCTAAGTTTGCTCAGTCAGTTCAGCCTTCAGAAAAAGGTCTTCTAACTTGAGGGGGCAAAAGGGTTATGAAAAATCTGTCACCTAGTGGGGGAATCCGTGCTGCTTTCCATTACCGGGTTGCCCTTCATCACTCGCTGGTGCGATGGCTTTAAGCAGGTGTGACCCATTTGTATGACTCTGTGGCTCTCATGCTGCTTCGGGACACCAGTGCACCAGCTGGCTTTGGGCTTAGTGGTCTGCTCTAAGCCTCACCAGGACCCATTTCTAAGCCTACCTTATCTTTTACTCATCTAATCTTAAATTGCAAATATTATACCACGGGCAGCATTCAGTGACTGATGATCCCAGCCTGTCATTGCTTCTCTTTGTCCAGTCCCCAGGAGCTAAATCTCTTCCACCAGGCACCGATGCAGTACTGGGGCTTCAGTCTTGTAGCTAGGCAGGCACAGTTATATTTTTCCCCGTTTTTATTTGGGGATTACACTATCTCCTATCCTTCAGATGGATCAAACTCAACTTTGTGTAAAATGGCCCAGTTCTGCTTGTTTCGTTCACCTCACTCTTTAGTTTCCTTGGGAAGAACTAGTAAAAAGACTGAAGGCAATGGGCCAAATCCTGTTTCCAGTTACCGTTACGCAAGCTGCACTGACTCTACTGAAGCCAACAGAGAAAACTCAGAAAGAATAGATCATATTGACTTCTGTGAGAAGTGCAAAAGCAATTAAAAATTCATTTTATCATTGGGTATCAAAATGCTATATTAAAGCACTTATGTTGTACATCATCAGCCTTTGAAGAAACTGAGTCCCTGAAGTATGTCTGTGGTCCCTATGGCGTGTTAAAGCTACAGTTGAAAATTTGTGTTTCCTTACCAAGTACCTTTAACTACTGAATTCTGTTGCTTTTTGAGGGAAATATTTGCATAAAGAAGGAACTGAACAAGTAGTTGTGTGTATACATTGCACTTTGAGGAGGAGAAATGCCTTCTGAAGGACACTTTAAAATGATTAGGACACTTAAAATTATTTAAATAGCAAGAGAGCATCATTCTGAGTTTTACCCTTATATGTTATATAAGCACAATAATTGACAGCCCTATCTCCCAAATGGTGTTTAATATAGGCAATATATTGAGGGAGAAAAGTGTATTTGCTTGAAGTTCATTATTGTATTTACAGTACTGCTTTCCCATGCCTATTTTAAGGTCATTTGGGAAAAAGCTTTAAGTCCAAAAAAATGAATGCATTGCTATTCTGGGAGTTAGATTGTCACTTAATAAATATATTTCTGATAATAAAAATCGGTGTCGTTTTCCTCACAGGGACTTATTCGGAAGAAGGTTAATAAAAACTTCATGGAAAAACCAGCATCACAGCTATTTTTTTTGCTGAGATTCCTACAGGGAAGTTAGCTGAATGCAAAAAAGGTATCAAGAAACAGAGAAACATTCTATGGTCATTAAAACCCAAAGGTAAGTAAAGATACTCTTAGTAAAGATACTGTTAAACAAGGTAGCTCTGATGAGCCTTTTAAATATCTTTTAAGAACAAAGACTTAACTGGCCCTGCTGATGGGAAAGTCATAACGTGGCTTTTTTCCTGGTCGCTTTCTATTCTTTGTATGTGTGACAGATGTCAATGAAGTTGAAAAGTGTCCATTTCCCAGCAGGGTGCTGGCTGTTCCCCAAAATGCCTGGGCAGTTTATAGAGGCCCTAATATCTCCTGATCGTGACTGAAGGATTTGTAGAGAAAGCATCCTGCAGGGTAGAGGCCTGCTGCCTTTGAATAGGGGGCAGCCAGCAGCTCTACGGGCCTCAGCAAGAGATGCCACTGTACCATCAGGAAACTTTGATTTATTATCTGAGAAATTCACCATCCATCTGCATGAAGAGGTCACAGAAGCAACTTTCCTAATGTGAATCTGAGACCCCCATTATTTCCCACTTATTGCTACAAGCATGAAAAATTGTTCCAACTGAGAAAGCTGGACTTTCAGGACTTGTTGCCATGGTTGAATTTACAGGAATATTTAGGAGCGATGCTTAGTGGGTTTTTTGAACCTATAAACTCCAACAATTTTCACAGGTTTTTGCTGATTAATGCCACCACTGTGGAAATGGAAGCGGTTCGGCAAACAAGCTGCGACAAATGGGATTTTTATTGCCAGTGGAAAAGCCTAGGGAATAATTAGCGGGTCTGTAGAGATCTCTTGATTACAGACATCTGCATTGGTAACGTCCAGACACAAAGATCGCCGAGGGAAATGTTTAGGGATTTTCACCTAAGGGCACATTTATGTTGTCAGCTACACCCTTCAAACTGCAGTCGGACAAATGTGGGAAAATATTTTGTGAAATGTTAGACCAGTGAACCTGATGTTGACTAATC
This sequence comes from Apaloderma vittatum, assembly GCF_000703405.1. Lineage (NCBI taxonomy): Eukaryota > Metazoa > Chordata > Aves > Trogoniformes > Trogonidae > Apaloderma > Apaloderma vittatum. The sequence goes on along the minus strand of NW_009692935.1, from coordinate 34,443 downwards.
TGGACTAGGGAAACTGGCTTTGCCTTCCACAGTGCTGTCCAGCAGCCAAGACTTGCAGATGTAATATTTTGATATCTCATTAAACTGGATTTCACAGAGATATTTCTCAGTGCTGCATCGGAGTTGCCTAAGATGCTTTTGCAGTTGTCGCTACTCTGTTGAATAGGATGAAGAGGAAACAACAAGACTGATTATTAAAAAACCACATGACTCCTTGAAAATGAAGCACTGAAAAAAGAATTCATGTCAACACAAGATTTATTAGTGCAGGTTGAAGAGTAACTTGATTTGGGATTTTCCTGCTCTTGCCAAAGTGATTCACAATATAAATCATGGATCTCCTTATAGAAGCAGTCAAGGTTTTGTCTTTTTCAAACAGCACGCTTTTAAACTGACTAATGGAATATTAATTTTAGGCCTGGGAAGCAGAATTTTAAGCTAAGTGTGTGTTGGTTTTTTTAAAACCAAAATTATATTCATTTGTATAGTATTACAGTGCAGTTGCCTCAGTCCTTGACTCGTTTCTAGTGTATTAAATGCCATGTAAATCCCAAACAAAACTAAGTCCTTTCCTGAAGGACCTGGAAAAATTTGGTGGCTTTTACCAATTGTGTCTGGATATAGAATTTAAAATACATTAAACTGATAATGTTTTTTGATTTTAGGATATCTCTGAGACAATATAGGTCTGTCTTGCTTAAAATCTCTCTGTCACGGGATCTTCACTCCCACAAGCCTTGCAGCAGAAAACGCCCTTAAATTTGTATTTAAACCCATCCTTCTCCAGGAAAACCATTAAGCGAATGATTAATTTTAAGATATGTTACAGTCCCAGTGGCATAATTTATCCTACTCACTGGGCAGGCAGTCACTTACAACAAAGTTAAGTAGTGACCAGACCTAATTCTGAATCCAGGCTGCCCTTCAAGATGTCACAAGAAAGACTAATTCTTCTGGCTTTTAAGCCACTATGCACATGGTGCATATGTAGAGCTGCACCCAGTCATGCACCGACATACAAGGCATCAGGCTGTGAGCTCCTGAGGTCTTTAATCAGCAGGATATGTCAAGTGCTGGCACTTGAAGGCTGTGGATTTGAACTACCAGTTGTGCCCGCAAATAAATGTTTCTTTTTCCCATACCATTCTTCAGAGCAAAAAATCGGGTCAGGTGTTTCCAAAGATCTCTCCTTGCTTGGTTTTTCTGGTCTCTCTGTGATGAGGGGTGAGAGTGGAAGGAATAAAGGTTTAGGAAAGAAGGAGAATTCAAAATTGCTGAGGATACATTTGTTCTCAAGTCACTGGAACTGGTATGACAAGTAGGTGTATATTCATAGGCACTGAGTGCTAGAACCTTGCTGATGTCTGACCCGGGATATTTACAGAGATACGAAGTAATCTCAGAATGAGGGTTTTAATAACCTTATTCTTACAAAGTCTTTCCAGAATTTCTCAGAGATGCCTGAGATCATGTATATCGTATTGTCACTGCCTGAGACAGATGAGAAAGTCCTCAAAGGCATTGCTTCAAAGTAGAGTTTATCGGTCAGGATGTAGGCTGCAATAATGCTGGTTTTGTGGAATGTGCACTTTTTTTTTTTTGGTGCAGGTGAAAGAACACCGTAGCTTGCAGTGTCCTGCAGACAGGACTTTCATTTATTGCTGGCTAGTCTTTCAAACTATAGACTAAATAGTCTATATACTATTATTATGTGTACTATTATTATATACATATAATCCGTCTGACTGTGAGCTCAATCGTGGTGCATTTTTCAGCTTTGTTCAAGGAAATGGCTTACAGTGGTTAAAGGTACGAGTGTGGGGCATGTACATCTGCTGTTCAGAAACGTGGCATGAATTCCTGTAAATAAGGTGTTTAAATATAAACGTGTTTGACTGTTTTCTAATGAGCCTTGTTCACAGGCCTTGCAGGGTTAATTAGGTTCCTAGATCTTATCTTTACTCTATTACAAAGGCAAAAACCTCTACAGGAACAGAATCTACTCAGAAAGAGCAAATAAACTAGCTCTAAATGATCACAAACCGACCAAGCTTTTCTGCTTCAGCTCCCTGTATGCCTTCAGGCAACGGGGATTTAAAAGCACTGAGATTACAGGACCGTAAAAATACACATTTACATTTACATGTGGTCACATGCAAAATTTAAGATTTAGAGAAAGCCACAAAGGGAATGTTTAACATAAGTGGCCAGGCACAAGCTGAATTAATGACCAGCAGCCCCAGCAGAAACACAAGAAAAACATGTAAACCTTCATCTATTATTAGTTGCTGTAGCCCACACCCCAGAGCACAAGGGTGCATGGTCATTCAGGTTTGTTCTTTTCCACTAGATCTTTTAGCTGCCGTGTGAATGGAAGCTGGGCAAGTGCTGAAGTGTGGTGAATTCACATGAGAGAGTCCTTGATTTGAATTTTGTTTCTTTGTTGGGTGGTTAAATCACTAATAACACTAAGAGAGCAGCCTGAACCCTCTCCTGACCGCTGAGCACATGGGGAGAACTCTGCTGCTGGACGCTCCAATCTGTCTGTCGGACACCGTGACCACGTCACGAGGGCTGGCACAAGGCTGAGGATGGTGGTTTCAGGATGGGTGTCACCTCCTCCTAGC
>NW_009692935.1:0-31785 GCF_000703405.1 Apaloderma vittatum | reverse complement strand
ATTTGCCGTCCTGCAGCCCCTGGCAGACGTGCGGACCTTTTGCACCAAGCCCTGCACATCTGGTACAGGCAATCTCTTCCTTTCCAAGTCACCCATCGTAATGTAATGCAGACACATTGCTGATGGAAGGCTTCAGGAGGAGACTGTCTTGTTTTTCACATGTTGGTAAACCACTTAGCATGTAGTATTTCAGCCCTTACACGTTAGCTTCTTGACGCAAGTGCATTACCAGTAAATGCCAGATATGAAAAGAAACGTATTTTATTTTTTTTTCTTGCCTTGACTCTTTTGTCTTAGCATGGAATAGGTGCTTCTTCACAAGAGTGTACTGTCAGGGAATAAACACTAGGATGGTGCATTTTAAGCAAATCTGAGTTCTGGCCGTCTAATTATGGATCTGGTCACATGCACAAAAAGAGAGTGGAGGAGTTCCCAGGGGAAAAGTAATGAAGTCTGCTTGTCTTGTGAAAGCTATGTTGTATTATAATATAGCAAATGACAGAATGAGATTTTCTCATGCAGGACATTCTTCAGTAAATAATTTCAACTGACAGATGCGTTTGTCCAATGGCAGTTTTTTTCTCTGCAGAAGTATCTTCGGTTAGTTCCTCAGCATATTGCAAACTGCTCATCACCTTAGGCAGGGTCTGATCCTCAGCTGGTCTAGCTCAGTGTAATAATGGAGATCTGTAGTGGTGCTACTTTATACCAGCCCTGTATTTCAAATGTGAATTGTTTAACCTTGCAAAGTGGAACATTTTTACTTTTTTTTATATTACAGCGATAGGGAGCTCAAGCTATGGAGAGGGATCCTACCACGATAGGCACTGAATAAGCAAAGGGGGAAAAAGGACATTCTTTTTTACATACACTTAATTTTTGCACCTAATTAGATTAACTGAAGCCTCTGGGACTACTGATGCGCTGAAATTAATGCTAAGCATATGCAGAAATCCTTACGGGATGGGGGAATAAAGACATGGATTGTAAGACTGAGAAAAGAAGAAAAATCAGAAGGTCATGTTATTTTATCTCTCACTGGAGTTTTCTCCTCGGATTTGTTATGATTTACTGTCATTACATATTATGTAAACAGTCACTGTTTCCATGAAGTGGGAGGTCCTGTTAATCTTCTGAGTAGCTATTCAGCGTTGTTTGTGAGTTTAACTAGAAGTGTACATACTTACTGTAGTGGAATGATCAAGAATCTGTGTATCCTATAGCCTCGGGCTATGGCTTTGACCCTATTAAATGTGTAGGTGGGGTCTCCCTATAAAGTCAGTAAAGCCAAGGGAAGTCTGAGATGATTTCCATGCTTCCTGCTGTTGTTTCCTCCATAGTAGATGCTCCTGACTCCTCCAGATTTGCAACTGCCTGGCCCCAGGGCCCATGAAAATACTCTGGAAGGATACTTTTCTTTTGAGTTTCTGGAACTGACTGAATGGCAACCATTTTAAAAAACAGTAAATAGAATATGATGCCTCCCTTTTTTCCCTGCTTCTTTCTAAATCCTTTACAAAACTGCATCTTTACTTCATCCCCTTCCAGCAGAACCTGTATTACCTAGTCATACAGGCTGCCCACACTTTCTTCAACAACAAAGGCAAACCATTTCTAGTGAATACATTGCTTTTAATCATGCGTACACATGAACCATTAGCTTTTTTCAGGGCCTAGTTTCTGCTCAAAAGGAAAGTAAGTAAATGGAGCAATTCATATATCCCCAAACTGTCCTGCCAGCATGTATGGTCCTGAATACTCTGGAGATGCTTTTTCCTTTCCAAATGGATGTAGGTTTACTATGGTAGTATTGACCACTTTACTGTAATACAATCCTCCCCTCAATTTACTGAGGACTAGAAAACATCTGACATTTCTGTACTGTCTGAGACACCTGACAGTGATATCTTTTGGGGATGTCACAAGGGCAATAGAGTTTGTCAAAGCAAGAGAATTTTTACTTTTAAATGAGAATTGAAAATAACAAACACGTATAATCCTTACCTGTTATATAAAGGTGACATTTACAAGGACCTATTTCTATAGTTTACTCAGTTTTGCGACTCTCCATTAGCTTGGAGAAGCTCAGACGAAACCAAATATTATATCATATATAAAATTACTGATTTAGACATAAACAGTATTATGTATATTTTCCCCTTGTTGAAAAGCCTTGCCTTTTCAGGTGTGTTCCCTCACCTGTGCCCATAGTCTCACTGACATCAGTGAATGACTTCCTAGGATGCCTGAGAGTAATTTATTAAATTTTTTTTTTCAGGAGAGACTCCTTCAGTGCTGCCATTCCAGTGGAGGTTGTGGTAGGGACTCCTTCCACACAAGTTGCTGTGCTGAGCAGATCCTCTGGCTGTGTTTCCCGTCATTAGGAGTTGCCCCAGCTAGATGTCTGCGAGGAGGCAGTAAGAAATCCACAACAGTCCTCTGCTCACGCACTTAGCTGCCAAACATGCATCTTTCACCGGTTTCTTGAAAACACTTGCCTATGTTTTGTGATATGCCTGACTAGGTAGGCCAAGAGCCGCGTGATGGTCAATTTACTGATCTATCAGATTAAATATTACATCTCCTTTAAAGCAATTAATTTTCTCCAAATGTTGTTCTGAGAGAAGAACATTTATTTCTCCTCTTCTTTTGCACCAGATATACTGTCAGAAAAGTGATATGGATGGGCAGGATGGGAATTTAGCCAGACAACTGTCGAAAAGTAGAACCTATTATTTGGGTTGATATTTTAATGTAATTGCTCGTCACTGGTAAATGAAAGAAAGTGCACAGTTACAGCAAGATGACTGCATGGTGTTGGCGAGAGAATCCTGTGTGCGTCCAAACGGTGAAGGCGTCTTGGTTGGTAGCTGGTGAAATCTGCCCAGGAGACAAATACTTTACAGAGAGCCTCTCCCATGAGAAATCTTACAGCTTCCTACGGCTTTTGTTGCTAGTTCTGCTCTGCACTGACTATATACATTTGTTTATATATATTGCTAGAATTTTTAGTTTCTATAGATGGGTAAGCATGAGCTGAGTGTGGGGTTCTTCCAGCTGACAGAGAGAAATATTTGAAATAGATTTAAGAAGTAGACAAGGCAATTCTTAATTTGTTTCTTTAGGATTTCATCTTCCTCATGCAAGTTATTCGTAACTCCCACTGAAGCAAATAAATTCCTAGTCCTTCATGGCAGGAAAGGCACTGAAGTCAATGGGAATTATTTGTATCCTGCAGTGGGAGAATAAGCCTCCTGGGAAACTGTGAATCTCCTGTTTGCCATAAGCAATCCATTACTGCATTGTCAGTAGTAAATCATTCCAGGATTTGTAGGAATCCTTATTGTTATTTCAGTGTACCTAGACTTTCATTCTCACTCCCTTCTAATATCAAAGTGACTGATGCAAGTTACAAAATTATGTTAATGTATAGATTCCTCCTGCCACTTGTCTTACGGCTTATCCTTCACTGCCTACATTATAACACTTGTTGCCTTGAGATTCAGTGTGATGTCCAGGCCTGCTGCAGATCTCCTCTCAAAATTTCACCCATTGCTCGTGAGAATTTCAACTTCTGGATAAATAAATATTTTGGGTCAGGTCTTAAAAACACAGAAGTCCGTATTCGCATGTTGTTTTTGGAACGTGCCCATGTCTTAGTGGAACTCTCATACCGCAATAGTTGATGGAAGAAATAGAGAAATGTAACTTCATGTCTTGGCTTTGAGGGTCAGAGGGGAGGGGAGGAGATGGGAGACGGAGCAGACAGATCCAGTGACTGAGCTTTCCCTGCAGAGAAATAAAAAGGGTTTAGTAGTGACAGTAAGTAGAACAAGCACAGTGTCAAATGCGTGTGTCTTCAAGGGAAAGCTAAAAATCATGTCAGGCTAAAATAAACTTGCGTAGCAGCTCAAGGGGGACTGCAGAAAGCTGAGCTCTTCCCGTCCTGTCCCTCTTGGCCTTTTGTTCTGGGAACAGATGTCCTGTCTCCCCCAACCATCTTCTAGCTTCAGACTGAAGAACTTGGGCTCTGAACTTTTAATTCATGATTGCCTTCATAGACTTCTCAGTTCCTAGGCTGTGAGAGTAACTTCATTGTTATTCTAATTATCCGTCTCTTCCTGTATTGTCTGTGTAAAAAACCCCACAAAACAAACAGACTGGACTTTGCTGATTTATTGGCTTATGTTGGACAATCCCCGTTGCCCAAATATTTAACCCTTTCCAATTTCCAACACCACGCAAGCAAAAGAGGTTTCTAGAATGGAATACTTCCTGTCTTCAGACTAATAAATTATGTGGTACTTTACAGACAGGAACAGTCTGAAGTCATCTTTAAATTCCAGAATTGGAAATTGATCTGGAGAAGGAAAAAAAAAAAGGCAAAAAAAGGCAAGCAAAGGAAGCCTTTGGGAGATAAAGTACTTAGCTTTTCATGCCATCAAGAGAGATAAGATTTTGTTAAATATATTCTTTTTTAATAGCTGGTTCTGACAGTGCCAAAGATCTTTTCTACACTCATGTTAGTAAGCTACATCTCATGTTACAACATTCTTCCTTCTATTCCAGACCTCTTAAAATAAAAGGTCTTAAAGACTTGACTGATCAGACACCCAGAACAGGCTTCTGGGATTTTGAAAAAGTCATGAATGGGAAAAATCACGTGTGATTGGTTTGTAACCAGAGAGTACCTGTGTAGAACTGTCATCGCTGTGGGTTCAGGTTTGGCACTTTCACCTCGTGAATGGGTGTCTCTGTGAAGTCCCGGTGGAGAGAGCAATATTAGTTTATAATCACAGATGGGACAGGCTGTTCAAGGTGGAGATCTTTCTGGCTAATCAACAGAGCTTCACAAGATTTTCATGAAGGCAGGTAGAAAGATTTGTGTAAGAGGAGTCCTTGAAAACCTTGTAGTTATATGTGCAGACAATTAGGGAAGCATTGCCAGTTGGTTTTCTTGGCAACTGAATAAAGAAGAAAAATACAACATAGCCAGGTTTAGGTCACATAGTAAGTTTATGGTTTGTAAAGAGAGCCTACAGTTATAAAATACCCTGCAGTGGCTTTAATCATGTGATTTATACACCATTAATTCTTTAAAAAATGCCAAATGAGTCAGAGATATGATCAAGTCCTTATGTCATATAAACATCCATAAGCTGATCGATTTCTTGCTGAAGTGTATTCATCGGAGTTACCTTCCAAAGAGCAAAAACCCATGTGATTAAATGCTGTGTTTCATAGAGCAGTGAGATTCTTTCGCGTATGTTTTGTGCAATTACTATTATTTTGCTTCAAGCAGACTTTCAAATGTTTGTAGTATGGGATCGCATCGGTGTGAAATCTGTCAGTGCCCCGGTGATTTGACACTTGTTGCTTCCACTGTGTTATCTTCTGTGAAACACTAACTTGTTCCTGGGGAGACTGTAGAATATTGATCAGAGCATAGAATCATTAACACAAAGTAGTTTTCCACATCCTGTCCCATAGCTGCTCATGCAGTTGATGTTCAACTTCAGCAGTGTAGCATTCGGGATGTGGAAGTCTGTTTTAATCAAATATTACAAAACGAGGGGCAAGTCCCCAGCTCCTGCAAATGCCCTGGCATTTGCTAATTTCCGTTCAGCTACATTGATTTTTCTTTCTCTGAAGGATATTGTCCCTGAAGCTTATAAAGTGAGATATATGTCTTAGTTCAGGGCTTTCCAGTGATCAGTTGGAAGCCTAAGGTCCCCTGGCTCCATCTGGGTAATAAACTGCAGATGCTGGATGCCTCTCCACCTGATGAGCTGTCAATGTGCTGGATAGATGAGCTGTCAGGAAACTAAAGAGGTTTCAGGTTGAAACAGTTCTTGATTTTTTTCCTTCATAAAAAAAGGGAAAAAAATTTAAGTAAAACTGATTCTGTGGAATGTCTTGATTTCACCAAAGCAACATTTTTTTCCAACCAGTGTCAGTTCTAAGAGAAGTCAGAAGCGCGGCGAGTTCAGCTGAATTTTAGAACGCTGCTACTCACTGCTTTTGAGCGAGGAGGGTTTTGGGGCTTGGCGGCTGGAGATCGCTTGATTGCGTTGCACAGGCAGCATGGTTCAGTGGTGAGTCATGAGGCAGCAGGGAAATAGGGGGAGAGTTCAGTGGGTAGGGTAAAGGCCTCGAAGATGGAAAAGTTAGTGCTAGCAGGGACTCTCTTTGGGATCCCTGAAACACTTGGCACTGCAGGATTTTAATGTATATGGTTACGAGGTGGGTGTTTTATGGAAGTCAATGGATGAAGTGGTCGATTTAAATACAGAATGCTAATATACCCAACGGGGGATATGTTTTTTGGAGTTCCCATTAGGCGACTGATAGTGGAAAATATTGCATGGATTAGTCATTGCGCTAGAGATAAATCCTTTCAAACACTTTACTCTACTTTGATTTCTATCTGCTGCTGTCTTGATCACAGTTAGGAAACATTCATGTGAAGAATCTGAAGTAGATGGAACTAGATCCTGCCTCTCTAGAATTCACTGGGAGCTATGCTGGTTATTTCATTAAGAGTTAGGGCATTTAGGAATAGAGAGTTTAATTACTGCTAAAATGGAATGGATCCAGCCCGCGGATTCTTTCCTCGGCTTTGAAGATCTCTCCGGTAAAGACAAAGATGTTTTCAGACAGAACAAAACGTTGACAAAAAGCTTTAAAAGTTCCATCTCTAAATCTCTCTGTCGAGCACGATGGTGGCCCTAGCAGATATGTTTAATAGCTAGCAGCCAGGATATGGTAAGTCTCACAGCCGTGCTTTTGGGCCAGTTGACAGCAGAAGAGAGTTCCCGTGTGAATGCTGAGTGCTCCAGCTAGCTCGATTGAGCCAATCCATTTCTTCAAAGACTAGACAGTGCTGAACTTAGTAACATGAAAAATGCGACTTTTAAAAATTCTATTTTAAGTCCACAGCTGGATTTTCAGTCAATTAGGATGTTTCTTCTCTTGTGCTTTCTGGTTAAAATATTACTTTAAGTCAACCAATGTATGTTTTAGCCTGCTCTTAAAATATTAAAAGTCAAACTTGCATTTTTATAATTTTTCAAGACAGACTTTTTCCTTCTGATTTTTTTTAATTTCTGCATGTATTTGCTAGTTCCTGCTAGGATGGAATACTCAACCAAAGTATCAATTTTAATGTCAGTGAGATATTGCAAGTCCTCTGAATAACTGCAAATTGCAAATCAGATTGTACCTTCATCTGAAATGATCCCGACTTGGAAAAAAAATATTAGCATTACGAGAGAGCTCAAAAAAGCTTTTGGAGTCAGAATTAGCCTCTAAAACTATATTTTGATTTTCTGTTACAGGGCACACAGTGTTGGTCTGGTTTTCCCAGGGTTTCAGTCAAACTGTTTGCCAGCAGGCAATTTGAGTTACACTGCATTACAAATCAGTGCATTACCTTATAAAGCACTGAGTAAAATTTTGTATCTTCTGCTACAAACTAATGTGTCCTGGCAGAATTAATTTTCTAACAGCATTTCCTTTCCCTCAGAGTAAAAATTAAGGGTGAAACCAGGAAGATACTTGAGTAACACTGGTGCCGTATTCTAGTGAGGTTGCCAAAGTTCCTTAGGCAGCCTGTGCTCCTAGCATGCCTCGGCTGAACAGGACTACGCTTAAGAGTCCATCTCCTGACACTTCTGAAGTAAAGGCCATTTACCACTCTGTCACTACCTGCCTCTTTCTTGTTGGCTGGGAATTCTTACTGTGGTACACCTACGATGTCATCTCCAGGTGATTTGGCTGACAGCAGATTTTTCTTTTGTCAATCGGAGATTGCTGTCAGCATTCAGACTTTGGTGCTACAGATGACTGTGTTTTGATGACTTTTTTACACGTCCTGTCTGGGACATTTCTTTTACTGACGGCTGAGTGACAGATAGAAGGGTTGCACAGCCTTGGACTATTTGGGGTCCGATCTGCAGAGATTTGACACACAATTTATTGCGGGGTTAAAGAAGGGGATCTACATTCTGCAGCATTCTGAAATGATATTTTGGGAGGTATTAAAGCTGACACTTGCTAGGTAACTGCTTTGTTTCATCTTTCTTTGCACATGCCTAGAATTCACACTGTGGCATGTTTTACCAGAAGCATAAAGACAAAGAGATACGTATTTCTATATCCAGTTACTCCCATGTTAGTTTCATGTACTACAGTTAAGAAAGGAAGACAGAAGGAGATGAAAGGAAAAAAAGAGCATGTGAGAAGGGGAGATGGAGGAGAAGAGGTAGAGGAGGCATCTTGCTTTGTATTAATTTAGGTACCAGAATATTTGCTTTCTAGTAATGTTTGTCGTCCCAGACACATGCACCATCTTTTGAAAGAGAAATATTTTTGAAGACAAGTCCAGCTCCGAGGTTTGTGTGTGTGTGTACCAGGAGTAATCTAAATGACCTTTAATGCAAGGTTAATAGCTATCTATACTTTGTCATTTCCTCATGTCTGCGGTGGAGAGATCATAAAGTATGAAGAGATTATTATCCCAGATAATTTATGGAGATAGAAAAGGTGAATATGGATCTTACATCCTGTAACATCACTGTAGACAGGGCACACCACAGCAGCAAGCAGCAAAAATAGCCAAGTACATAACATTTCCTGTATGTTTCAGAGAAATAATACCAAAATCTATTGTGTTTTTCACATTTTGAAAGAAAGAGATTTGCAACAAGGCTCTAGCTCTTAGCATAGATCTGGAAAAAAATGGCCCACAGGGCCTATTTCTACTCAGGACTATTCCGTAATGCCAGTTAGGATCTCTGTTTCTGGCCGCAATAACCACTAACTGCCACCACAACATCTCCGAGGCATCATCTCTCCCATTTAGCTGCAGAACCCTCTCAGTCCTCCCAGGAATAGAGCAGGGCTATACCCAGCCCTTTTCCAAAGCGTAGACATTGGAATAGCGTATAGCACGAACCTTTCTACCGTCCCTTCTCAGTAGTTTTGTGCTCTTTCTGTCTCTTTTCTGTATTGATAAGACAGATCAGGAATGTGGAAAAATCAGTAACAGCGCTCAGGGTGTCAACTTATTTAACACTTTGTCATGGGAAGAGAGATAATTTAATAGTGAACACCAGTGAAATGCTTAAGGAAGAAGTGGCACTAATGGGCCTTGTTGGCGCTGCCCACCCCTCCTGCCTCTTCCACTCCTGTTCCTGTGCATGGCTCAGGGCTCCGGTTCAGCTGAGCTGGGTTTGCCCCTTGTTGCCCCAGTGCTGCCCCAGTGCTCTGCCAGCCCTGCCTTGCCAGGCCCAACCCATAGGCTAATGGCCTGGCCCAGCCATCTGCTCACCACAAACTTGCCTGGTGGTCTGGGCTCTGGGCTGTCACCCTAGACCCACCCTGCTCACCTCGCTGGCCTGTCCCCTGCTGTGTCAGGCTCACCTTCTGGTCCCTTAGGGAGTACATGGCCCTTGTTGCACCCTTACATGGCACTTTGCTTCCCTTGTTTTCAGGGCTGGGCTGAGTCTTTCTCAGTCTGCAGAGTGCAGGTCCCGTATACTGAAACATTTAAGCTGTTCGGTGCTTGCTTTCTGGGTAGGAGGCATCACTTTTTTTGCCGAAGGCGGTGCGGTGTCTTCAGAGTTTGTGTCTGCAGTTCGTGACAGGTATCTAACCTCCTCCTCTGTGAGTCAGCTTCCAGGAAAACAGTGCATCAGGAATTCCAGGTCGCATGTGGCTACAGTTCAAGGGAAGGTGTATTTGTTACCTCTTCAGTTCATTCATCAGAAAACTTCTCAGAAAATATTTCTGCTATTCCAGCTTTGTTAATTTTGCCTGATTATTAAACCATCAGCGTTTGTAATGCTGTGGGTTGCCAAACAGTGAACAAGGTTTTGGCGTGGTCTTGCTTCGTTTTTTACTTTATGCTGGCAAGTATTTAATTGTTTGGGATTTAGTCCAACGTACACTGCCCTTCCCATTATTGACTGCTAGCGCAGCCAACGTGTTTTGTAACTGCCTGTTTTAAAGACCGACAACTGCATTTGAAGTGTATAGTCTGTATTTTGTCAGCTGCAGCAGGGAAACATCTTTGGAACTGGATCACATAATGCACAGACCTGATAGATGGACTCAATTAAATCAACAATAATATAGCAGTTGGCACACTCAGTGTAGCTACTCTGATCCTGCACTAAAATTTTTCTGAATCCTTTTTATTCTCCAAGCCTCTGATCAAAACTTTAGGCCCTTTATAACCCTAATTCAAACATCACTTCAGAGGTTAACACATTTGAACTCCCAAAGCAATGCTTTTAACTTCTATCCTGTGGTCAATAAGAGGCTAACTCTATCTATAAACAGTGTCAGATGGTGTCTCACACGTTGCACTTAAGAAACCCTACTCCTGATAGTTCCTTGACCTTGGTGGCCTTGCAGACTGGCCAGCTTAAATGACACTGAACAGGGCACCAATGGAGAGATCGCATGCTTGATACTGTAAAGCTGACAGCAGACTGACAGCGCTCAGGGTGCGAGGAAGGAGGCGGGAGAGCATCTGAGGGAAGTGAACAGTGAAGTCTGTCCCAAAGCAGCAGGTTAGGATAATTAGAGGATAGTTTTACAGCTGTATCCCTATATTTTTTTCTTATGTTGACCTAGCTACATGCACATATTCTAGAGAATGAGAAAAGAAGATTTGTTCCTAGTGGTTATTCTTTCCTTTTGTGCCTGGTAGTGTTGTAAATTAAAGTAATGTTAGGAATTACTGGGACCAGAAATGGTATTACTGTAGAGCAACACCCTCATTGGCAAACAAAGCCTGGATCTTCAGCTGGATAAATATGGGAAGATTTTGTGACGTCTGTGGGTGTTAAATTAGTTTGTACTAGCTAAAATTCTGATCCAAAGCAGCACAAAGAGGAATTCAGCATTAAGTTCCTGTTGCAAATCCTCTAAAAGAAAAGTGACTACAGGCGTGATAAACCTGAAATTGTGTGAGAGGATTCAGGTTTGTTATTTCAAGGCACTCGATAACTAAACAACGCTGTTGACAAAGTAGTGTGAAATGTACCTCTAACCAAGATTGAAGAGAGAAGGTTTTTCGTCGTGGTTGCTTTGATGAGGATGACAGCACAAAATTTGGGGCGAGGTAGAGTCAAGCCCTTCTCATTCTTCAGAGAGCACTGTCTTAGAAAGTGCTGGCTGTAATCCTTCTGCATCCAACTTCCATCCCTAGATCTTATGCCAGATTTGTACTGGGTGATTTGTATCAGTTGCAAATATCATATGTTCTACAGCTGGTGTGCTCCTACTGTAGATGCACCCCCATTGGCGAAGCTCTGTTATATGTCCTTTTGTCAGGAGCCGAACTAGAACATTGGACTGTTTTGCTGCTATAAATGAGGCTGTGGAGGCAGTTTCTGACACCCAGCTGTGTCTATCAGGATCATTTCTCTTCGTGCACCTGATGGATCTAGCTATGTTGACATAAGCCTGTAATACACATGTGTATGTTCTATTTCTAGGCTCTTGAGCTCGCAGAATATTTGTTACCCATGCCTCTGTTCCGCAACAGCATACATTTTTTTGTTACAGGTTGTGGGAACAACTTGATCAAGCGGTACCTAGAGGTTCAAATAAGCTGAGCTGATGAAAAGGATGAGAGTAGGGAGGAGATACATTTCTGCTGTGCTGACATATTTCAAAGGCTCTCATTTCTTAGTTTTCACAACTGCAACTTGTTTGATCACTGAGTTGTTATGGTTCAAGTTTGCGGAGAGAGAGATGGTGAAAATTATTTTTTTTTCTCTTCTTCCCTTGCTTGGACCATGTGAGGCCTATGAGCTCTTCAGATTTAGTCAACTGAAATTAATCAAAGTATCCAGGGGGACCATATGACCAAAAAATAGGGGGTTGTTTCCAAGCTGCAAAACGCTTTCAAATTGTAAACAATGTCTGTCTGTCTATTTGGGGGTGAAGGGAACACGCAGAAAATCAGACACTTGGGTTTCAGAAATGACTGAACTGAGATGAGCTGGTTAAAGACAATTAAATTTTGAATGATGGCAAGTATTAGACAAACTCCAAGTGAAGAGCAGGAGAAGAGTGTGGTGATGATACCTTTTACAAGTACAAAATTTGAAATGCTTAGTGAAGATGATGAAATTTGTAGGTATTTTTTCCTCCTATGTGCTAGCTTGTGTTTATTATGCATTAGGTTGCAATGGTTACTGTAACTTGGGTTATTCTTTCTCTGAATATAGTTGCCCAGAAATTCTCTCTATAGTTGATGCTGTCAGAGGCAGGTAAACTATTTATACAGCTGATTCCTGTTTAGTGGATATAATGTTACTGTTATTTATTTTGTAGGAAAACAGTAAAGTTTTTGTGTAACTCCAAGTTTATTTTCTTAGGGAGCAGCTGAAAAGCTTAAATAATAGTAAAATCTCTGTTTTTGTTCTTTCCAGCTACTTTACCTTTGGAAAATCTCATTTCCGAATATCTTTAGAGATGTTTGCTGTGGGAAATTTTCAAAGATGTAACAATTGAATTGTTTGACTTGGCTGATGCATGTGTCCACAAAGTTTTGACAAAATCTTTTTGAAATATCTTAAATTTATTCCCCATATGGACAAATGACAATATTTTCATCACCTGATTAATTTTTTCCATGTTGCTCATGACGAAATGACAGGTTAATTGATCAATTCTTTTGTCTATAAACATAGTTTAAACATCACTTTTAAATGGAAAAGATAGACCAAACAATCTGATAAGGATTCCTGATTGTGTACACTGCATGTCTCCTTGTAATTGCATAGATCTAGACTCACTAGTTGCAGTACCTTTATTATTAATAACATAGACTCTCCATTCTGTGTTTCAGTAATTTCTCTGCTGCTGTGAATACAGCATGCAATTTTGTAGATCTTTGGCTATAACCTGTACCTAGATCATCTCTGCATCCACCTCCAAATTCACTCCTTTTTGCTGAAATTACAGGACCACATTTTCCCTTATGAGTGTGTCTTTCTTGATTTTTCCACTCTGAAATGGCCTAGCTCAGGACTGAAAACAGTGTGGCAGGAATGAGAGAGATGCAGAACTTTGAGAAAGATTTTGATCTTTTCCTAGTACTTTTCTTCAAGGTGAGCTTCTGATTTTTGAGCTCATCTCTAGTGAATGTTACGACCTAGCTAGAGACGAGAGCTCTGTTTTATGTTCATTGGGGATGGGTAAAGTAACAGCAGCTATATGCAAGTGGCAGAGATAGCCTAACTTCCCCAGGAGGTGAGGAAGGTTTCAGCTGTACAGGATAAGTGTAAAATGGTTTTCTTACCAGGAAACTCAAAATAAACTCCGTGACAGTGCTTGTCCAATGTTACCTTGCTGCCTGAGAAAAAGTAAAGTAAGTACCAGCTATAAGCTGGCCTGGAATTCCCTACTTGATGCTTTAAGCATTTCCTTGATGAGTGGAGAAGAGATTTGATTGTCTCTATCTTTGAAAGGTGATAGAAATACTCCAGAAAAGCATGTGCCAATTACATGCATTAATGTCTCCAGGAAAAACCAATTCTCAGCCGAGGATATTGTGCAGACAACATCTCCCATCAAAGCACAGAGCGTAAAACAGGATAGTGGGGTCTGACATGAGCGAGTGATAAGTAAAAGAAGATAGATACCTGCAGTGTCTTGTGAACTTCCCAGGGCCTGTCACTGAGAGAGGCAAAAGCTGTTTGGTGGATGAAGCTGGTGCCTCTGAATCCCTGACCTCAACAGATTTTGCCTTGTTACATAAGAGTGAGTGCTGCCTCTAAAATAAGAAAGGGGAAGTTATTGCGAACACTTCTGACAGCTACATGCGGGAGTTACACAGGGACATTTGACCTCTTGTTGTTTTGAGCAGTGAGGTCTCCGTTTTAGATATTGGGCCTTTGAAGAGTACCCAAAATTTGCATATAGTTGTGAAAATTGGGCTTTATATACCTGTGAAAATATAAAGAGAGTATAATTATGTTCTATACTGACATCTAAAGTGACTAGCACTTCTCTGGCCTTTTTTATAATAGTAAGAATGATCGCAAATACGTATGGAAGTCATGGCTACCCTACCCCTTTTTCTCTACTCTCTTAGAGAGTTGCACTGGAGATTAATTAACCAAAAGGAAAAAAATCCTGGGATCTGGCCTTTTGCTGGCATGATTCTATGTAGATATGAATGTACATCAGTTTGGCATCTGACCCCTTCTGCCAGGAGAAGAAGGGGTTTATGTCCACTAAGTTTTTGTAACCCTTTGAAATACCGGCAAAACCTAACAAAATGTAGTTAGGGCAAAAAAATCATTGAAAACTGTGAGCTTCAGAAGCAGTCACAAATGTGTGCCACTTTAGAGATAAAATTCTTCCCTTTTTTCACATAACGTCTCTCAGTCAATGTTGGAAGAAAGCAGCTTGTTCTGAGATGCTTTGCTGTTACCCTCTGTTGTGTTCCAGAGGGATGAGTGTTTCATCCAGGACGCTGGTATGACTTGTTGGGACAGGTTTGCCATTTCTGGCATTTACCTCTGCTTTTCCCCACAAAGGATTTCTGGAGAAGGGTGATGGCCGTGAGAAGCCTCGAGCCAGCCTGTTCTACCTGTTACATCCCAGAGTATCACTCCAGTTGTGGGCAGTGCTTCGTTCTCCTTTTCTGGTGCGGAGATTGGGTTGGTCTTAAGAGGTTCAGCGGGCAGTGAAGCACACGAATACGTTGTGTGACATGACAAAGCTGAATCGCCTTTGGTGAAGCTCTGTGGGTTTGTAGCAGCTGAAGAACTGGCCCAATAGGACGTGAAGAGCTTCCTACTGCCGATGAAGCAATTCACCACCCACTTCTATTATTAGCAGTTGAAGGCTTTTTGATTCAGGAAGAATAGCAAAATTGACTTCCTTTTTGTTGGGTTCTGAAGTAAAAAGTGGGCTGTTGTCATGAGCAGTGTTGAAAAATACCTCCTAATTTTGAGAAAATATGCAGCCATCGATTTGTAGAAATTATTTACCAGCATATTAAGCGGCTCTTACAGATGGTGGGGATGTGTGGAATGCCAATATACATTGGACTGTGAGATAAATTTAGGGAAATGAAACATATATCTGAAAATTATGTCAAAGCTTTCAAATGCCCTGTACTACAATATGACACGAACTGGGGCCAAGAGCCTGAAAATCTGAATTCAATTTGTGACTCTGTCACTGACACCCTGTGTGACCTCAGGGAACTTATATAAGCTCTGTGTGCCTTGTTTCCCTTTTGTTAAAGGAGAAGAAAAACTTTCTGTTTCTCATGTTTACCTGCTTAGAATTGGGCCGCTTGTTCTTTCTGTACTGCACCAAAAAGAAGGAGGCCCAAGTCTCTTTGTGAGGGGCCCAGGGCTTTGCCATAGAAATAATTTTAAAAAGAACAAATTCTGTCATATCTGGAATGTTGAATCCCAAAGCAAAATTAGAACAAGGCAACTCTGGGCCTTTACACACAATGCTGTTTTTTTAATTACTACTTCAATCATTCATTATTTTTAAAACTAAATACAATGATGTTTACAAAATAAATAACTACATATTTTATTGTCACCAGCAAAGTGCTAAAATGAGAAGAAAGGAAATCATGTAGAGACCTTCTCCAGTGGGACATCTCTTCGAGAGGGAGCTGCAGAATTGGGTCCAGCATGTAGCCAGTATTGAACAGTTTAAAGCACAAATGCTTTAAGTTCTCACGGTTGTAGGGACCGAGGGCTGCCTTGCTCTGAAAGCACAAGGGTGCAGTTCTTCTGTGCTTGCACAAAGTGTTGGAAGTTATCTCTCACAATTTCCTTGGTCTGTGCCCCCCAGGCCCAACCTCCCCGCTGAGCTTGGGAGTCGCAGCTCCATGCCCCTTGAAACTGCATTGTCTGTGATCCAGCAAGTTGTATGTGTTCCCTTGGGGCCTGGGTGTTTAAGAAACATGTCTTCTTTCCCTTCAGAGATGCAAAATAGCTGAATAGGGCGACCTAAGACAGTATATCATGAGATTCCCTTGGATTCACAATCGGCCGTCTGCCCTGGATACAGATGGTAAGGGACGGGAGTAAATCCCTGAGGGTAAAGACCCATATGCCCATGTGTGTTTGCCAGTCGCACAGAGGGTCACCCGTTGCAGCACCTCTTTAAAAACTTATCATTAAGCCCGTCTCCTTTGTGAACTTTCTCATTATCATTTCATTGTGCTGTGCAGTTCTGGCCTGACGCAATGAATATTGACTTCATGCTTGCTTTTCTAATTGAATTACAGGGAAGCAGGCTGAGCCACTGAAGTTTCCTGCCTGCAGTCCTGCTTCCCTGGCAGCCAACTGAATAGGGGCTGAAAGAAAAGCTGTTTGCTTGGGCATTATGGATAACAGAGACCTGTCACAAAGCTGCTACAATGATTTATTAAAAGACAGAAGAAAATGAGAGAGAAAGAGTCTTGCTCACTTTCAGCACCAGCTGCTTGCTTTACTTGCCTTCTTTCCTTTTTCTTTCTTTTTTCTTTCTTTTGTCTTTCTTTTTTATCTTTAGGACTTTCTTGCTTTCTCTTTCATCCTCTCTTTCTTTTTTCTCCACTGTCCTCTTCACTCTTTCTCTCTCTGTCACCCTCTCTCTCTTTCCTGGTCTTGCCTTGCCTTATTAAAAATAGAAAGAAAAAGTCAGAGAAAAACACATCATTTGAGCAAATACTTCAAGCAAAAGGTATCATTCTCCAATCTTTAAACAACAGTCCTCACCAAGGACAGATGTGTTTATCATTACAGTCAATTCATAACAAAGAATGCAAGCATGTCACTGACTGCTCCAGCAAACAGCATCCCTTAAATGTCTATACAGTGTTAGCAGGTCTTATTTAGGAGAGCATACTGGAAAAAAAACTCACCTAGACAAGGTAGTTTACCTTTTCTTTCATTGAATTTAATTGTCAGCCTCTTACTGATGTAAACAGGAGTGGAGTAAAGCCAAGCCTCAGTGGCTTTTCAAACACCACGTTATATTATTTAGTTAGCCAACAATTCATTTTACAGTGATGCAGCATGATGGGGAAGCTCTAAGGGTTGCTAATGGAACTGCTTTTACCAAAAAGGTGCAGAGCTCAGCTCCTGGTCTTGATCAACATGGGGATCACACTCTTGTGTTGCATCATTTCTCTTTTTTATTTAGTTTGCCCTTGCTTTCTATTTTTTTTCTTTAAAAAAGTTTGATTCTGCTTAAATAATAAGATCAAGAAGCATAATTCAGTTGAGTTACTTATGTAAAATGTTTAGCTCAAAACTGTTGGACTACAGCAACAGTTGGTTTTGGTTTTCATTAAAATCTGTGGTAGTTTATATTCCTTATGGTTTATTAAAGGTGGCATTTCTGAAGTTTGAGTAGGGAGAGAAAAGAACTTCATACTCAATTCTGGTTAAGGCTAGGCCAGGTCAAAAAGTTTCCCTCCAGGCTGTTGCCTGGAGTCTTTCCCATGAGAATTTGGGAAGAAGACCTTTCAAAGTCTGCTTCCTTGGACACACTTTTCCTCCCTCAAACCTGACAGTTTTGGCCTGGAGAAAGCTTTCCCGTCCCCAGCTGGACTCCATCCTCCATTCTCCGTAGCAGCAACTCATCCATCTGCTGAGGATCCTCCTCACCTCTGTGGCCCCGTGGTCCAGCCTGTGCTGCCCCCTTGTTTCCAGAGAGAAGCTGTGGTGCAGAGCTCTTCTTCCCGCTCCCCTGCCTCCTGAGGCACAAGGAGGATGATCTGATCTTCTACCAGCCTCCGTCTAACTTGTTAGGTATTTGTTACAGTGTAGATGGCAGAGGGTTCGTTACATCATGCTCATCTTGGGTTTCTCTCAGAAGTACCTTCAGTGAAGCCAGCGCGCTCCACAGCTTAGTTGCCATCTCCATTCGGAGACTGCTTAGAGACAGAACTTCAAGGAACGCTGAGCAACTGTTTATTTTAGCGTATGTGTTTGCAAATCATAGGGAAATGGTGTAGGATATTTGGAGGAAAAATAAATCGGTTGGTAAAGATATTATGGTCTTACCTTTGGTAATAAATGTGTTTTACTTTAAGTTTGATAAGCTGTTGATTAAAAGAACCACAACAGGATAGTGTTGAGCTCTTTCCAAATGACTTATTCAGAGCTGAATTTTCATAGAGCTGAATTTTATTCCTTTCTTCCCATTCCCAGATTGCTACCTAGGTGTGTACTTTGCTGGTTGTGTTGTTATTGTTACCTTTTCTGATTCCCGTCTATGTTGTTTTTCTGTATTATTTACCTTCTCTGTTTTTATGGCCCTTCGCTTTACTTTTCACAATCTTTTAAATCTCCTTTTGTCTGATTCTCGTTAGCCTCAGCATGGAAGGTTGCATCTACTTTTCAGTAGTTGGCATTTTCCCTAATGCTGATTTAACTCTTTGCAATGATTAATCAGGAATTAATCTTTGTTTGGAATAGGTTTATTGGTGACTGCTCTTTGGTAGCCACTAATCTGTTTGCAAATAGAAGGGAGGGTTTTTTTGTGACCTCATTGAAGACAGGGCAGCAGGTGGATTTATTCTCAGGTTTACATGACTTGAAAGGGTAAACATGAAGCTTCAGCCAATGCTTCGCTTTTTAAAGAACGCTTTCATGGGGCTCATGTGTGTTTGGTAGGTACACTCTGAGTTGAAATGCAATGACTATTGACTGAAGTTGAAGGGCCTTGTAACTTAATATATGACTTTCTGGCATTTGAGTGATTAATACTTGTTGGGAAATAGTAGATGGTTGACTTAATTCTCTGTCCAGTTCCTGATTTTTGAAGCTCTCTGCTGTGTGGCCATCAGTAAATCAAGTCCTCTTTCTTAGTCTTGCACTATTTATTTCCCTGCCTTGCCTAGTTTGTTTTTAAGTCTTACGGGGTACTGTCCATTAAGTTCTTCTCAGTCCAGCACATGTATGGTGAGATCTCCATTTCAGCTGCTGGCACTAAAATATGTGCAGTTAACACCTATGTATTCGTCTTGGATTACTTTGTAACAACAACAAGTGAATAGATGTGTTACTAGACTGGGGAACATGCCATTAAGTTCTTCTCAGTCCAGCACATGTATGGTGAGATCTCCATTTCAGCTGCTGGCACTAAAATATGCGCAGTTAACACCTATGTATTTTATGTCTTGGATTACTTCGTAACAACAACAAGTGAATAGATTTGTTACTAGACTCGGGAACATGCACATACAGAGCAACAGCCAGGTCCTTGGGCTGCATTGAGATGGAAACTTAGTCTCCCCTCAGTACAACTAGAGACATTTCAAAGATTGTATTTGTGAGGGAGTTATCGTCACATAACAGAAAACTTCCTTACACAAGAGAAAGGATTCATTTTCTCACCTTACTCAATACTGGAACTTGGACCTCAACTGGTACCAGAACTGGTTCTCTTCCCACAGGGGCTTGACTTCACTTCTGGTTACAGGATCTGGCCTTTTACTGGAAAAACCTTTTAACTTTACTGGGACCAGGATTTCATCCACCTGTTTTGGAATTTCTAAAAAGAAAAGCTATTGGCTGTGCATGTATCCGGGAGGAAGATGTAGTTTTTAGCACCTAAGATTTTAAAACTGTGGCGTGAGAACCATAAGCAATTAATGCACTGAAAAATGGTGTTACAATTTCTCTCAATAGAGAAAGAATTTGAGTAAACAATAACAATATTTCACCACGTTTATCTTAGCTATTTCACAGATTGAAGAATTGAATATCGTTTTTTTCCTGGCTAACTGGTTGGCCTGAGTAACAATTGAGCCTCTGATGCAACACAAATGATTCTGACCTTTTGCTTAGATTTGGGGTCACTGTAGAAAGGAAGTTTTATAAGCCACCTACACACTATTTCCGCCTGGAATTGGAGAGAGAATCTCACTGGATTACAGGCATTTCAAAACCATGAACCAGCTCAACTTTGCAATTCATTGCATGAAGCTCAAGACAGCAACTGCTTTGTGTGGCATTCTCACATCAAGACTGGTACCCATAAATCAAGATGAATGCCTTTCTGAATGACTTGCTACAGTTCAACCACAAGATCTGGGCTTGAGGCAGCAACCACTAAGTGAAGTGCTTTGGCTTAAGTTATTCAGGTCAGGTCTGAAGATCATGGTGCTTCCTCAAAAGTCTGTGAATCTTTACATTGTATATTATTCTGTGTAATGAAAGTGTGCAAGAAGCAGATTTTTCATTGCTCATATTTTGTTTTCGACAGCAGAGATTCATCGTGACACCCCAAAGTTTGCTATGTTTTCTGAAGGAGACAGAAGGAAAAAAAATCCTTCAACTTTGAAAAACACAATTGCTTTTGACCAGTTCTTCTTTATGTTGGCAGGGATCCTGTGTTAGACTGAGTCCCCTGAAAGGCACCTAAATTGCCCACCACAGGCAACTATGATGAATAACATGCCCTGTCTTTGCAAAAAGCGTTGCTTACAGTGTCCCATACAATCCCAGCATCCTGCAACATGTGGCGCGTTTGTTTTTTATTTGATTTTTACAAGCTATTATTGCCATTCAGCAAAATTAATCCTTGAGAGCAAAGGATACTTCATCAGACCAGCTGCCAGAGTACAAGTCTGCTTTGCTCGTTCTGGCAGCAGTTGTGAATAACACCTTGGACAAACCACTGAACTGAACAGAGGATCGTCAGGTGCTGATCTGAGCTCTGTTACGGCTGGTCTTAGACACATAACCTTATTGATTAGTTGCTTCCTTTCCCTTCATTCTTTCTGGCCTCTTTGCCCACACTGTCCTGTCCCTGAAGCAAACTTCTTTTCTGTATATTTGTACTGCACTTAACAGAAGAGTCCTTCTCACTGTTGCAGGTTTAGAATGGTTCCGAGGACAATTGTCAAGACCTGCTATCCAAACCAAGAGCCCACAGAGCCTATAGAGCACGCATGACCCTGGATGCAGGTGCACGCTGTGCAGAGGAACCCTCTGCTCTGTGCTGCACCAAAGAGCTGTGTGTTACTGCAAAATGGAAAACAACTTTATTCAGGTTTTATGGCTGTTATCTCTGGTGACAGAGTAAATAGTAGCAGGTAAATCCTTATGTGGCTTCCAGAAGACAGGAGGCCCTACTTTGTCAGACCTCTGGCATGCAGAACTCCCTGGAGGTTTATTAGTCTGACATCATCCTGTGAGAAACATCTTAAGAGGTTCTGAATCACCAAAGCAACCTCTCAGTTTTTAAAAATTAAGATTATATACAGTGCTCTCTGAATACAAGTATATGAATGTTTATCCATTTAATTAAATATGTCTTTCTTAATTTAACAAGCTTTGCTCGGCAGAGTAGTGATAAATGCATACAATTTCACACTCCCGACAGGCATGTTTAAAAAGAAGAAAGGGAGAGAAGGAAAAAAAATGCCACAGAGCTCCCTAAATGGTAGTTCAACTTAATTTTTTAACAAGACTGTTTTGATTTCAGAGTGATTCCATGACCTACAGCGATGATCAAAGTGATGCCGTAGTGGTGAGCCTCCTATAGCTAGAGTACTGCTGTGTGTGCCAGGGCAGGCTCTGCGATGTTTAAACAATTCAGCAACCAGGTGCTTCATTTTTCCTCTGTATCAGTGCTGCTGAGCTGACTGGCTGCTCAAGTCTTTTAGCACAGTAGCCCACAGCTTTATCAGGACAGTGAGAAATAAAGAGAAGGGGGGCTAGAATACCAAGATAAGGTTTTTAGGTGTTTGGAAGATCACCTAGATTTACCTTTTTAGGGCCATTGGTTAAGTATTTGTAGCTATCCTGGGTGGTTGCATATTATTTAGATATTTTTTGGTCTAATGGATTAATACTCCACAGGAAGGATGTCTTGTAATCAGAAGAGCTATTCCATTTCACACTGAAGGGCTCTGCATGCTTTGTGTCTGTTAGAATAAAACAATGAGCTGGAGGATAATCTGTGGCATCAGTATCTTGGTACGTCCTGTAAGCATCCCCACTGTAGTGCTCATGTAATATACTCCATAACCTTTGCAATAATTTCTTAGGGGACCATTTCAAGGCACAAAGACTGGAGAATTTTAGAGAAGCTGGTGCATTTGTCAGTATACATGAAAACTAGTTTGATACTGGCATAGAATTGCTCCGTGCCTAGACCATTTATTAAAGTCTAGACGCAACATAAAAGCATGTAAATTGGTTCCAGTTGTCTCTAGTAAAAACTTCAGCTTGGGCTGGGAATTGATTGGTGAATCTCTTAGCGTAATTAAAATTGACTGTTAAAGTTTCTCCCACTTAATTGGTAACACTTTCTTTGGAAGTCAGCGAGTTAAGATTCTTGCTGGATCGTTTAAAGGAGTTCCTGTGTATATGATCAGAACTCAAATGTCGTTTTATGGAGAGGTTTACAGTTATGTTCCACCCTGGTGGTCTTTCATCCTGTATCTTTCCTATTTAAGATTTATGCTGTCATTCACCACAGCCTAATTGTGTTTTGATAAAAATGAAACGATTGCTGACGCATTTCAGACTGAAAGCTGGTGATGTTTTGAAGCTTTCAGTAAGCTGATCTGCAGTACTGTGCTGCTCAAAGCCACTGGCTCCCTGCAAGTCTTCACTTCTAATTCCAGCATTTATTAGTCAGTTTTGGATGGGTTCTGATAGGCACCTATAACTACTGAGTGCCCTGCCAGTGGTGTGTTATTCCGCGTGCCTAACAGCTGTCCCATGCAGGATTTTTCATTCTTTCTGTAGGACGAGAAACATGTGCAATGTAATCTTCTGGTTTAGGTCTTTTAAAATCATATAGGTTTAAAATTACACAGGTTGCTACATTTTAGGACGAAGCCGGTTCAAAAAAGCACATCTTATTCTTTGAGTACCAGCCAGTTAGGGCTGTAATGGCTTTTAGCTTCATAAGGGCATCCTTCAACAGTCTTGGTACAGACCCAATTCTGGAGGTTGGTATTATTCAGGATCATACTACCGGACATACTTAGCTCTCTTTAAACATAAGCTGTCTTGTCTTGACTAGCCGTGGACTTAATCACAGCATTAACTGCTCTACTGAATCAGGCACTAGAGATACACTTAATTCTCCCCACAGTCATTGTATTTTTAGTGCATCACAGCCAGTGCTTATCATGACTAAAATGTCAATGTGCCAGGAGATCACATTTCAGTGGATGTTATGTGTGCTGCAGAAGTATTGTCATCAGCTAGACTTAAGATGCACAGCTTTTGTAACAGCAGTTAATGAAAAGGCAGGAAGATAGGTTACTTGGCTGAAGGATGATGTGCTTATACTGTTAGAAATAGTTTTGGAGGACCCCAGTAGATGCTTGCCAACATTTGGTGATGCATGCGAACTGTCACAGTGTGATAGAAAGCGTTTATTGAACCTTGTTAGTTGGCCATCACAACCATGAAAACTGATGCCAGTTAAACTTCTACAAGCCTCCGTATAGCTGCTAATGCATGCACGTGTATAGAAACTTGTGTCTTAACACTTGCAGTGCCCCCATGATAGGCTCAGCAGCATTTGGTGAACAGGAGATCAAGCTCAGTGCTCCATGCAGCTGTCAGAAAGGAAGCACAGTGCCACCTGGGCTGGTGCCAGTGCATCCTGAGGTAAAGGCTTGAAAGTTTAAGAGGTGTTCAAGAATAACAAGTGGATCTGATCCCAAGCCACTGAAATTGCTAGAGAGATTTTTTATCAGTGGATTGTTGCAGATGGGCAGTGTGGATCGGTTAGGTGAAGTGAGTCGGTGTTGTCTATTTCAGCTGATTCAAATGAAAGCATTTCACAGTGCTGTAAGGTATAGTTCAGTGTTAAATGAATGCTTAAATACTCTTGCGAGTCATTCTGCCACCCTGAACCAAGGGCCTCTGGTAACAGAATTCCAGAGCTGGGCAGATTAGATCTGGATTTCAGAAATTATTTTCATTATGCTGAGGTTAAGCTGCCTAAATAGTCCTTGCTAGACCAGCTATGTACTGCAGTGTATTCTGTAACAGTTATGTGCCTTACACCAAACTTTATTCCTTTCAGAGCCACAGAGCCAGATCCTAGCTTCAGCTTCAAGCCACCAAATTACAAACAAGTGAGAGCTCAAAAAAATATATAAGTATTACAACTTGGAGGTGCATGTGTGATTTGTACAGCCAGAGTTGTCTTTCGTCACTTCCATCACTTTCATTAAAAAAAGAAATTTCTTTCCTAAGTAATGATAACATCTTTATACCTCTCAGTTAAAGAAATGGTAAGAAGGGGAACCCAGGTATTACCGTGGACGAAATGTAGACCTGTGATTTTAACAGTCTTTTAAAATGTTTCAAGGGGAATTTCTGAGCCAGATTTGTTCTTGCTCATGCCATTGCAAGGTCATTCCCAGTGGCTGCCTCATGACTGTTTCTTCTGCAGATATATTTATGTATATTCATATACAGAATCATAGAATGAGCCGGGTTGGAAGGGACCTTTAAAGATCATCTAGCGCAACCCGTATATACACACACACACTCAAAGATGTCCTTACTCACTTATACATTTACGCCATTAAATTGTTAAATTGCACTCAGAACGAAGAACTATTTCAGCTCTGCAGAGCAACACAATGGTTGTGTGACAGTATATAGGCTCTGCCATCCTTGACAATGACCCCTTAGTTACTCAGTATATGACTTAAATCTTTTTGGCTTTAAAGTCTATCCCTAGTATATGAAAAGATGAGTTCTTCATGATTTGGCCATTTTCTCTCCTTTTGACAGAGGGCTAGTGAGAAATGTGATGAGCATGCCCAAAGAGTTTCCTTTAGGCATATTTGATTTACTTTTCATGTATGAAACACAATCCAATTCCTTTTTAAGCAGGAAGGTCATTTAAGTGTGCCATGCCAGAGGTTTACCATTTTCCCCTCATTCACTTTCTTAAATCTTATTGTCAGCCATGTTCCCTTTGACTAGCAGAGCAGCTGCTTGGGGTCTGCCTGTGTGGTTATAATCCCATTAAAACCCCCTCCATTATGTTGCTAATATATTTATAAAGAAACTAGTCACCTGGGATTAACGGTTGATTCTTCTCCCTGGACATACTGTACTGAAAGAGAATTATTCCCGATCCCCAGGCTTGTTAGATACAACCAGTTGCATTTGTCATGGTGCCAAATTGGCTGAAATAGATTAGCAATTAATGCAGAACATGCTTTCCTGTGTTTGTAAAGTACTTGTAATCATCACTGACGATCATATTCTCATCAGCTCTTTCCTGACAGCGCTGAGGTGGCAGATATGCTGGGGCTTTGGGAGCTTATGGTCTTTCATGGGAAATATGAAAGGCATTAAAAGAACATCCTGACAGAGCAGGTGAGGAATCTCACCAAAAAAGAGCCCTTAAAAGCCGTTTCAGAAGATGTTAGCCTGTCTCAGCCATTTCTAAGCGCACAAAACTAAGGAAGACAAAGTAACTGTTGAGATTTGCAAAACTGCTGGATACATCTGTGCTGTGATTTATAGGTGTGACTGCAACCACAGGGACACTTCTGAGGTGTCACTTTCAGCTGTTCAGAGTGGGGTACTGTTCACAAAAAAGCAGGAGCCACGCAGATTCAGCCAAGGCTACAAACCCCACCTGGGGTGGCTGAATAAATGCTCAGGCATTTATGCTGTGGTGAGCTTTGTGCTGCTACTGCCTTTGCGTGGCTGTCACTACTTTATTGGGCTGCTCCCAGAAGAGTTGAAGCAATTCTGTCGGATTGCATTGGCTCTCTTTGTGCAGCCTGAATTTGCAGGCACGGTCTTTTTAACTTTCAGCATCATCCGAGGGCTCAGCAGCTGTCTACTTCTCTGTGACAGGACTCTCTGACCTGCCCCATAGAACTTCTTTCTGGGACCTTAGTGATGCCCATTTATGACCTCAAAACCTCACTCTCTTTTTCCAGCATGGCCAGCCTTAGAGCAAGAGGCTTCTTATGGCTCTAGCCATCTGGAAAGACTTTCCTTTATCTCTTTGTCAGCTCTCCATCTCAGTTGAAATCATATCTCCCTTTCCTTGCCTCTGTTTCATAAGTTTGTTCTATTGCAGCCCTTGGCTTCTTTCTGTATTTGTAGCATTTGTGTTGTGACCAGCAGGAGCAGGGAGGTGATCGTGCCCCTGTACTTGGCACTTGTGAGACCGCACCTCAAGTACTGTGTCCAGTTTTGGTCACCACAGTACAAGAAGGACATCGAGATGCTGGAGCAGGTGCAGAGAAGGGCAACAAGGCTTGTGAGAGGTCTGGAAAACATGCCCCGTGAAGAGCAGCTGAGGGAACTGGGTTTGTTTAGTCTGGAGAAGACGAGGCTGAGAGGAGACCTAATTGCCCTCTACAACTACCTAAAAGGAGGTTGTAGCGAGGCTGGTTTTGGTCTCTTCTCTCAAATTGGTAATGATAGGACGAGGGGGAATGGCCTCAAGTTGCGCCAGGGGAGGTTTAGATTAGATATTAGGAAGAAGTTCTTCACTGAGAGGGTAGTTAGGCACTGGAACAGGATGCCCAGGGAGGTGGTGGAGTCGCCATCCCTGGAGGTGTTTAAAGAACGAATAGATGTGGCGCTTGAGGATATGGTGTAGTGGTTAGAGAAATATTGGGAAAAAGGCCGGACTTGATGACCCTGGAGGTCCTTTCCAACCATAATGATTCTGTGATTCTGTGATTCTGTAAAACATTTTCAAATCCAAGGTTGAGGGATTTCATTGTCTTTTAAGTGATGTCGTAGGATGAGCCCAGCTCGCGCTGAACTGTGTTCTGTACAGAAGGCAGAATGACCTTCTGCAGAAGGCCATGGGCTAGCGACAGCTACCCATGCTTTTCTCATGCACGTTCCTATATTGTCCTTATAGCTGGGCTGTGTCCTGAAATGCAGTGACTGAGCCAGCTAGTCTACAGGAGCACACCACCACCTAAATACTTCTGTTGCACTATTGTGATGTGGAAATTTGTGACAGCAGAGTCCAATTTTGGAGCACTAAACTAAAAGCGTTGCCTGTAACTCAAGCAATGAATTGTGGGGGTACAACACACGCAGAAGAACAAAGCATTCTGCAAAAAGTAGTCATTCCAAAGCACAGTCTAGCTGCTTTTAACCAAAATGTCTAACGTATGGCTTGCCAGTGCCTTCGGTCTCTCTTTTCATTTCCTCTTAGGGGAAACGGTTCCTTGGAACTGTTCTGGTCTCCTTGCACTGCTATGTTGGCAGCGAAACCCGCAGAGCCAGCTTCAGGAGCCTCCTGCCAAAGGTGTTAGGAAAGAGCTGTTTGTGTCAGTGAGCCGGGGTAACTCCCAGCCCTCCCGATTACAGCAGAGCGTGTAGGGCTTAGGTTATCACTAGCTGTCAGAAAGTCCTCAGGAGGTCCTGAGTCAGGGACACAATTCTGAGTAGATTTGAGGCAGTTCTTAATTGCAGTGGGAGGTCCAACCACTGTTGCTGGCCACTAGGACTTGAGGTCACAAAAAACTGTTTTTTACCCAAGCCAGACACTCTTCAGTCATGGACTGAGTGCAGCTTGGTGGAAGCCAGCGATCCAGACCAAAGGTCTGTTCAAATGTTTCCATTTCATGTGGCTTGGTATTGTAACATTGTCCCGTGGTTCTAACAAGTTGTGTAAAATTGTGAAGCCAAAGCAGCATTCTTCCTTTAAAGTTTCAAAATTAAGAAAAATGGTTGTGGGGTTGGAAACTTGGGAAAGATGTGCTGTGGTTATCTCCTGGTCCAAGAATAAAATTCCTATGGCTTTGTACAAAAGCGTGGAGTAGTTGTCTGTTAAAAAATAAAACGATGAATTCAAGTCAGGGCACCTTTTTAGTGGCAGCTGGACAACGTTTAGAGGATTTGAGAGGCCACGCATTTCCTTCTTGTACGCCTCTCTGAGATTCCAGTAAGTGCAAGAAGTGCAAGACAGAATTTTTGGTGGGGGAACTGGAGGGACGAGAGGAGCAGTATGCACATAGCTCGCATAGCCTGCGGCTGGGCTTTGAAAGGAAATATGCCGTTGACCTGGGAAGAGTTGGTACGCAGCTGTCCAGACAAGAGTGTCAACCACACAGGGCCTTTTGGGCCACTGCAAATAAAATTATTACTTTTGCAGCCAGAATATGTTGCAGCAGCCTTGAGGACCCCCTAACTACCTTGAGGGCTGGGTGTAACCTTAGTGGTAGGTCTGGCAGGACATATCCTAGGAGTAGTTATGTTTTGAGCAAGAAAGATTCAGTGGCTTCTTGTTGCTTTACCCAGAAGGAAGGGGCCAGACTCTTGTCTTTGTAGGATAAAGAAGGTTACACATTAGCTACACGGGAACAGGGTGATCCATTTATATAGGGGGAAATCCAGACTCTCTATGTGATTGATAAATGACTCTGAGAATGAGTAAAATAGTTGGAAAAGCTTTTAAGTTTTGTTTAAATTTAACCATCAAAAGTCAAAACATTAGAGGGTGTTTAGAGAAGTGCCTGAAACTTGGGAGACCCTGAGAAGAACCAGAAAGGGAATCAAAGAGCCTGGCAAGAAAAAGAAAGAAGAAAAAAAAAAAAAGGCAAGAGAGAGATTAAGATTAAACAAACTCTTCTGAATAAAGCTAATCAGCTGAGATCCTGCTCCACTGAGATCAACTGGATGAGTATTAGGACTTCAGTATGTTACTGGGAAGGAGCCAAAAAAAGATGTTTTGGGTTGGCTGGAGAAGTCTAAACCAGGCCAGACTGGGTGATACTAGGGGAGTCTGTGGCATAGGAAGAGCTAAAGTGGTGGTGCTGGCGTGCTGCATGTAGAGGAAGGGCAAAATTATAAAGGCCTCAACCAGCTATGTATGGTAAAACTGAGTAATGGAGTCACCAAAGGAAAAGGAGTTCCTGGCAAAGTCTGGAGTATTTATGGGAATCCAAGTAGGAGTTTGGAGTGTTAATATTTATTGCAGTGCTGTCAGTGCTAAGAAATCTTCAGTTATATCATGACAACCTGTTTTTGTTCCAGTGGCTATAACTCAACCTGCTTTGTGGCTCTCCTGCGTCCCCTCTTCTCAAGTCTCATACGGTGGCTGGTTAACTTGTTCAGTACCAGCTGCTGGCCTTCATTCTTGCAAATCAATAATGATTTGGGTAAAGGAGCAGATTTTGGCTGCTACAGGGCCTTGTGCTGATCCAGAATTTCTCCTTCCTCTTAGCTCCTGCTAAAAGATTTGCAGCAGTGCCAAAGAAAACAGTGATAATGTTAAGAAACAAAGACTATTTGGCTGTTAGGATATTTATTACACTCATTTTCTTTTTACATAAAATTTTAAAAAAATACAATTGAAATTGTTTTGTTTAGCCTTTGTTTATAATTATTGGTGTGATTACTTGTGTTGTCACTGCTAACATTGACCACTGGAACCTCTGGGCAGGGACTGCTTCTTGCAGTTAGGGGCCTGAGCTAGATTTCCTTGTTTCCCAAGATCAAACCCTCAGGCTGAGCACTAAGGAATTCCTGCAAGATTTGTGTTTGCTTCATCTTACATGCTGGGCCCAGCTGTTGAGCCTGACGATGGCAAGGAGCCCTCTTTCTCCCCTGCATGGGATTTTCAGACTGCCAGGCCCTGCGCAAGGGAAGAGCAGATGTGACTGGCATGTTTCTCTTCTTCGTTTGCGCGGAGCAGGGAGTGAATGGTGCTGCAGCTCCACCCTCCATAACGTGCCAGCACAGCCGAGTAGCGGAGGGAGTGGGAAGTTGTCTACTAAGAAATCAGCACTGACCCAATCCACGTCATCCCACAAAGGACTTGTCCCTTTCCACCTTTTTTTACTTTCCTCGCTCACAGTTTGGTGCAGCTACATGTTGTCCTATACGTGCGCTTGGTTGCAGAGTACTGGTATTACCCGCTGCCTGTGGCCCTTTTGAACCTGAAAAGGCTACTCACGGTGTGTAACGTTTAAGTTGTGTGCCAGTCTTTACAGGGTCAGGAGCTAGGTCTGTTCAAGTGTGTTGCACGTTGTAGGTCTCCGTTGTGCTATATTCTACAAATACAATTTATCCTGGAGAACTGAAGAGTCAGTGGTGCCAAGAAAGCATCAGATAATCTGAAATGTATCTACCTTTATGAGAAGACCGTTGTAGAACATGTAGAGGAAAGAACTCCAAAAGTAATTCCTCATTTGTCATCTAATGGCTTTAATTAACCTGAACAGTTACGCTCTTGGATTGCACATACTTCAGGGACCGGCTCAATGGCACTCTTCCTGCTGCTAGGAGAGTAGGAGCATGACAGTTCAGTTATTGCTGTGCATTGTTAATATGGTTGATCTTGGTCCTGCTCCAAGAGAACCACTAAGCAATCATGGAAAATGAAGGGTAACACATTTTTAGAAGGATTCTGGATAATTTTGGCTATAAAACGGGCTGCATAATCTTGGCAAAAAGTGGATGAATTCATTATCTGCAAATAGTGGAAAATATTATAAATGGCAGTAAATGAAATAAATGGGTGTTTCCACTGTAATATGCTATTCTCTGAGCCACCCAGAAAGAATACAGCTTGGTTTACTGGGTGGGTAGTCCTAGATGAAGTGAAAGATCATGTTCAAATACTTGTTTGGGAGTGCAATATTTTATGCCTTTGTTGCAGAGGGAAATCCATACATTTTACATTTAAGAAGCTATATTTTATGGCCACATGTGGATGTTGGAGTGAAGTTAAGGTCTATATGTGCCGTATATCTGTTTGCATTCCTCAGCTAACCACATTTTCATTTGCTCTACTACACCTTGAGGGTTTGGAGAACTCAGTGACTCACTCTAATGGAAAGTCACTGACCCTCTGTATTAGAAGAAATTGATCTTCTGTATATTTTGGATTTGTTTATGGGCCAGCATTCTTGCTGTGAACACATGGAATTAAAGTCCTGGCAGTTTTTAATAGAAGAAAATGGTGAACAGAATTTCGCTGGCTGCTCTTCATTCCCACTTTTTTGGCCTTGGAATCTATCCTCCTTTTCAAGATGCCTTTCTTAACAAAGTGCCTAAACCCTTGTGGATTTCTGAGGACGTGAGTAGTCCCAACAATATTTGTAGGCCTTAGGTTACTCACACCTCAAAGTGTTTTGCTAGGTAAGAAGCTAATACTTGTCCCATTTAGGCACAACAAACTTTGCTATTTGCAGTAATCGTGAAGGTCCTGCATTTCGTTGTTCACCTCTGTAGGGTCACGGTTTAACCGCACACATCAGAGTGCCTCTGGGCAACTCTGATGCTTTTAGCAGGAGCCAACATCAAGGATGGATTGACTGTCTGTGCTGCAGTTTTGTTATTAACATCCAGCCCTTTTATCAAACAGATGAACCTGGTCATTTTGTCCTTTTCCCTTGCAGTCAGGTGCAAAGACACAGCGACGGGTTTTGTTGACTGGAGGAATTTTTTTTATAGTATTTGTAGGGTGTTATTTTTACTTCTTAATCCATCAGATGGTTCCTGTTCTAGATGATAATTCTGCTACAGTGCTTCCTTTTCTATTGCTTAAATAAAAGTTACCTCCATGCTGCCTGTATTACATACCTGTAAAGAAAGACATTTCCTCACATAGTTGTAAGATCATGGACATTTCCAAAGCAGCATTGCCACCCCTTTTCCCAGTAGCAAATACTAATAGAATTTACTGTTTTGCAAAGAAAAAAATGCATACAAAACCAAACAACTGTCTCCACTCATGTTCACATCTGGCTTTTTATATACATGCGTATGCATTTATTTATACATATGTATATATATTTTTATATATATA
>NW_009692934.1:0-749 GCF_000703405.1 Apaloderma vittatum | reverse complement strand
ACTTTATCGAAGACACTGAAAAATTATGTGCGTGACTGCACACGCAAACAGCCACCATGCACAACTAGCACACGAGGCGCCATGGCACGAGACAAAAGAGAGAATATCTATTTCATATATCCAAAATATTCTGGTTTCCAGTCAGATCTGGAAGTTCTTTATCTGCGGTACTTTATTTGAAGAGGTTCAAGAGGAAATACAGCAACTTTAAGGTGGCAGATAATGGTCTCCATGTACTAGACAATCACAACTGAACTGCAGTCCAACTTAAAATGAAGAGAATTTGTTCCAGATACTTACATCATCTTCGTATTTAACATGAATGCCTGTGATTTTGACTTGCACATTTTTTATAATTTGAGTTGCAAGCTTTTCTAAGAAAGTATCTTTCTTCTCCTCCTTTGGTTTGTCTGAAACAGTAATTTCAAAAAGTCAGCACAGTAGTCGTGTTTTAAGTTGAACCACACCAATGGCTATACTAATGTAAATTTAATGTTTCTCTAATATGAATACTTGACTTTTAAGTTCTCAATTAGTTTACATATTTGCATTTTTTTCTTTCCTGTACATCTATATCCTGAAGATGTGATGTTAGCTGTGTGAGCACAACAGAAGAAAATTTTATCTGTTTCATTTGAAACAGTTTAGCTCACTGCAAAGTTCTTGTCTAATATACTTCTCCCCACTCCTTGCAACACAGAAGGATCTCTCTTAAGACTACCTCAGCAGTTAACTAGGGGTTTCAACAA